>NW_006399987.1:223692-236183 GCF_000299155.1 Elephantulus edwardii | reverse complement strand
TCTGGCATCCTCAGTAGCCACATTCCCAGTGCCACTTCACCAGTCACGTGGACAAGTGACAGAACAATTCAAGACTTAACGGGACCCCAGCACAGCAGCTGGACTGAGACAAGTCCTGAAACGCTAGCACAAAGGACCTCACCAGGGACTAGGGCACCAGCTTCTGATACCACTTCAAACACTGTGCACACAAGCTCTACAACGGCATCTTCATCTCTCACGTGGCAAGAGCCCATGAGCACAGGCAGCTCCTCGCTCAGGTCCACCGGTGGAGCAGTCTCCCCTACAAGCTCAGAACCCCTCGGTGCCTCCATTGCCAGCACCCCACATGCAGTGCCATGGTCCACTGCTGGCACCGTTCAGTTCCTTTCTGGATCCCAGCACATTCCATGGACAGAGACGAGTGAGGTTACAGAAATGGAGCAGATCTCTGCATCAACCAGCGCACCAGCCTCTGTGAGCCATTCAACTCCAGTGTCACACTCCACTGAAGAAACTTCTCCCTGGGCAATGACCACAGACACATTCACACCGGAAGCCACAGATGGCCTGGCCACCAGTCACTTCTTGGCTTCCACTCAGAGTTCAGCAAAAACAGACAGCAACACAGGGACCACCCAGAGTACAACACATGTCTCCATGCCACCCTCAGCTTCAACTCAGACATCCCCACATTTGACTCTGGCTGGGGAAACTCCCCCAATCTCCATGATGCCAGCAGGGTCCAGGGTGACTGCTACATCGAGTCCTCCAGGAATGCCAGGCTCATCGTTGGAACTGGCTGCTTCTACCATCTTTGGAACATCAACTGCTGGAAGCCCTCACTTCATGGAGCCCACCAGCCTGGGATTGACCCCACTGAACGCTGTGCGTTCTTTTTCTCCTGAAGCTCCCTCTACTGGAGACATCAGGACAAGCACAACGGCTCCTCTCTTGATGTCCACTTCACCTCACAGTGATCAAGCCTCAGTGACCAGAACTTTCCCAACCCAAACAAGTACATCCTCATGGCCTGTAGGGACCCCTGAGACTCCAAGTATGACAGATTTCACCTCAATCATCACTACTTCGGTGACACTAAATTATACAGAAACAAATCCTGAGACAATCGAAAACACAACTCAGTCCTTGGAGGCCCCTCTTCCATCAGAGGAATGGACAACAGGGGCTGCCCTTAACTTCAGTGTCACTTCCGGGGTCACAGACTCACCGAGGATCCTCTCAACAAGGATGCTGTCTTCTGAATGGTCAGGGACTGCCAGCACCCACAGCCTCTCCAGTGTTACAGAGGAGAAAACCAGCACCTCTCCGTCTACCAGTTCTATCCCCCTGGAGACCAAGACTCCACTGTCCATCACTACAGTGGAGACTAAGAGCACAGTGAGTTCCTCCACTGAGCCATCTGAGACTTCATCACCGGAAACAGTCATCAATTTGACTGCCACCTCAGCCTCTAGCCCCAGCTTCACAAAATCTAAAAGCAAGGCCACTAGTCCAACTGAGATCTCTTCATCTCACCCCATGGAGAAGCTCACAGACACCGTCAGTGCTTCTGCAGGGCTCACTGGCGGCGCGGAAGGCCCTGGGAGCTCTGGCATCCTCAGTAGCCACATTCCCAGTGCCACTTCACCAGTCACGTGGACAAGTGACAGAACAATTCAAGACTTAACAGGACCCCAGCATAGCATCTGGACTGAGACAAGTCCTGAAACGCCAGCACGCAGGACCTCACCAGAGACTAGGGCACCAGCTTCTGATACCACTCCAAACACCATGCATACAAGCTCTACAATGGCATCTTCATCTCTCACATGGCAAGAGCCCATGAGCACAGGCAGCTCCTCGCTCATGTCCACCAGTGGAGCAGTCTCCCCTACAAGCTCAGAACCCCTCGGTGTCTCCATTGCCAGCACCCCACATGCAGTGTCATGGTCCACTGCTGGCACAGTTCAGTTCCTTTCTGGATCCCAACACATTCCATGGACAGAGATGAGTGAGGTTACAGGAATGGAGCAGATCTCTGCATTAACCAGCGCACCAGCCTTTGTGAGCCATTCCACTCCAACATCACACTCCACTGAAGAAACTTCTCCCTGGGCAACGCGCACAGACACATTCACATCGGAAGCCACAGATGTCCTGGCCACCAATCACTTCTTGGCTTCCACTCTGAGCTCAGCCAAAACAGACAGCAACACAAGGACCACCCAGAGTACAACACATGTCTCCATGCCACCCTCAGCTTCATCTCAGACATCCCCACATTTGACTCTGGCTGGGAAAACTCCCCCAATCTCCATGGTGCCAGCAGTAACCAGGATGTCTGCTACATCGAGTCCTCCAAGAATGACAAGCTCATCATTGGGACACGCTTCCTCTACTGTCTCTGAAACATCAACTACTGGAAGCCCTGACTTTGTGGAGTCCACCAGCCTGGAGCTGACCCCACTGAACACTGTGCATTCCCTCTCTCCTGAAGCTGCTTCTACTGGCGACACCAGTCCAAGCTCGAGGGCTCCTCTGTTGACATCCACTTCACCTCACAGTGAGAAAGTCTCAGAGACGAGCACCTGGAGGGCAATCCCAACAAGTACCTCCCCTCTGCATTCAGGAACCCCTGAGGCCCCAGCCAGGACGGAATATACCTCAACTATCACCACTTTCATGCCACTGCATAATACAGAAACAAATACTGAGCCATTCGAAACCACAACTCCTCCTCTGGTGCCTTCTTTTCCCTCAGAAGGGACAGCAGGGACTATCCTCACTTTCAGTGCCTCTTCAGGGGTCACAGGCTCACAAAGTGTCCCCACAACCAGGATGCTGTCTTCTGAGTGGTCAGGGGCCACCAACACCCATGGCTTCATCAGTGTTCCAGAAGATAAAGCCAACACGTCTCCATCTACCAGCTCTATCCCCGCGGAGACCAAGACTCCACTGTCCGTCACTACAGTGGAGACTAAGAGCACTGTGAGTCCCTCCAAGGAGCCGGCTGAGACTTCGTTACCCAGAACAGAGATCAATTTGATCACCACCTCAGCCTTCAGGCCCAGTTTTACAAGATCTGAAAGCGAGGCCACAATTCCCACAGAAGTGTCTTCATCCCACCCTGTGGGGGAGCTCACGACCACAGTGAGCATCTCTGCAGGGCTCACTGCCGGCACGGTTGGCCCTGGGAGCTCTGACATCCTCAGTGCACACATTCCCAGCACCCCTTCTACAGATTCCTGGGCGAGTTCCAGGACAGATATGGAGGCTAAGTCCTCTTCCTCATTGACTTCTAGTCCTATTCCAGTCTCGGGTTCAAGCACACCATCTTCTTCAGTTTCCAATCCTCAAGATAAAAGCACAGGGACAGACATTATGACCGTGGCAACAAGTACTCACCTAGCTCCCGCCACGGACTCCACTGAAAGCATTATATCACATGCCTCGCCCACTATGCTAGCAGGACATGCAACCAGCGCCTTCCTTTCAGGAACAGGAGTCCCTAAATCTGCCTCAGAAAGCTTGACTTTTCCAGGATCAGATATAACATTGCCAGCAGGGACCTTGAATTCTGGGTCAAAACCCACTGTTCCCTTCAGCACAGGTCAAGCAACAAGGTCCAGTTCTGATGTTTCTCAGCTAAGTTTATCCACGGAAGGAGCAACCAGCACTCTATCCTCCACTCAATCCACCTTCAGAAAGACCACCTTCTCTCTTGACCCCTTCACAGTAAGCCACCCCAACACCATGGCACATCTTCAGACATCAGTTCTGACTTCTGCTCCCACGTTTATGCTAAGCGAGCCTCAAGAAGACACAACATCCTTTGGAGAAACCTCAGTGCAGACTGCTACAGAAGGAGAGAGAAACCCACCTGAGACGCAGACACTGGTGTTCACCCGAGCAAAAGCCCAGTCAGCCTGGACAACTGCTTCTTCCCTCCCAGAAGCCACAGCCACAAAGAAGAGTTCTCCTGAGACTTGGAGTTCTAATTCCTTCACTGCCAAAACTCTCTTGACTGAAAGTAAGAACTCATGCCTGTTTCCACTTTACTGAGAGTGAGCTTACATAAAACAGTAATATCTTTCTTTAACTAACTTTGAGCAGAAATTAAGCATTTTGCATGTAGATTAAAAAAATCATAGAATTCGACATCAGAAATGATTGAGTCCATATCGTATTTCAGTTGTTGTAGATTTTGACTGTGGTAAATTTATATGTAACAAGACATCATGCTTGGTAGGGCAGAGGGACAGCACAGGAGGGGAAGGTCCTCTATGAGGTGGATTGATTCTGTGACTGGGGTAATCGGGCTGGTTGTGTCAGAGACAGTGCAGTTGGCAACAGGATAGAGTGGGGTTTAGGGCTGCTTGCGACTCATAGGGTCGCTATGAGTCGCAAGCGACTCAACAGCACATAACAACAACAACAACCATCTTTACACCTACAGTTCAATGGCAATAATTATGTTGTTCCACTTGGTGGCCTAGTAGTAAGAACCTGCACTGCAATGCAATCCTAAATGTACACAGTTCAAATCCACTCCATAAAAGAAGAATAAGCAATCTCCTTCTGTGCATTTAACTGCCTCTGAAAACCCACTGGAGGGTCAGCTATGGGTCGGGTACAGCTCAACGGTACTCAAAACCACCACCACCACCACCACACTTTTCCATTCTTAGTTTATTTCTGTCATTAGCAGTCAGCAGACACTTGACTGCTAACCAAAAGGTTTAAGACACTCAGAGAAAGATTTTGCTGTCTACCTCCAGAAAATTAGTCACTGACAACTCTATGGCACAATTCTAAGGCACGCATGTGGTTGCCATAAGTAAAAATTAACTGGTAACAGAATTGCAATTACTTTGAATTATCACTTATGCCTTCCTTCAAGTTTATAATAGCTTCATACTATTATATGAGTGCCAGTGGCCTCGTGGCAAGAAGCTGCGCTGCAATCTCGAAGGCATGCAGTTCAAGGCCACTAGTTGATTCACAGGAGAATGATGGGAAATCTCCTCCTGTGCAATTAACTGCCTCTGAAAACTCGCTGGAGGGTCAAATATAGGTTGGTTCTGACTCTATAGTACACAATAACAACAACAACAACAATATATTTAATGTGCTGGCTGAACTACATATATTATTATAACAGTTTTCTTTTTTAAATGTTTCTATCTCAATATAATTGGTTCCCTTTATTATTTATAGATTTTTTTAAAAAATTATTTTCATTATGTTCTTTTCTTTTCAATGCAGGGTTCATGTTACAAAAGAGTTTAAAAATTCCTGTTCTAATAATGTTGTCTTGTTTCAATTAGTCGCTGTTTCTACAATTAATAGCTTCCCTTCGTGGATATGAGTTTTCCCGGAGTGTCTTGTATTTAACTATGTCCTGTTCTGATAGTTAGAAGCTGCACTGCAATCCTAATGGAACACAGTTCAAGTCCACCAACTGCTTCACAGGACAAGGATGGGCAATCTTTTCCCATGCACTTTATTGCATCTGAAAACCCTCCCGAGGGTCAGCTAGGCGTCAGTTCTGATTCAACAGTCCACAACACCACCATGTCCTGTTATTTGAAGTCTTCTGGGCAACTCACTGGCTCGCTCTTACTTTAGGCTCAATAGCATCTGACTTGAGAGGAAAAATTGAGTAATCAATGTAAACAAACTCTACAAGCTGAGAGTTCTTACACTGTCGTCATTCTGAGATAGTGGGTGCATGAGCCTTTTCATTTCTCTTTTCTTTCAGAGACTGATGAATATCTGATGTCCACTTCAAAGATGGGAAACCAGGCAACACATGAAGGTTCTACATGGTCTGCTTCTTCACAGGAGATGGGGACCAGCCCAACAGGTATGCACACATGTCTTTATTATTTCTACTCTCCTAAGTGGCATAGCACTGATCTGTGCATTGCTGTACAGAGGTAACTCGTGGTTGCTGTGGTGCTAAACTGTGACACTGGTATGCCAAATGCAATAATGGTTACCCATGGTGGACAGTGTTTGGTGAAGCTCCCCAATTAAAACAAGCTTGGAAGCAGGAGTGGCATCCACTTCTGAAATAGCTTGCCTCCGGATTTAACCACAGCTTTGTCCCCAAATTACACACACAGTTCTCACCAGGACCATCTCCTCTAGAGGATTCTTCTAGATGTTATCCCTCTCTGTAAGAGGAGAGAGTGTTAGGACGGGAACCTTGGTACTCACTCCTTCTGAATCTTTGGCACATCCAGTCTAGGTCGTTGACTCTTCTCTGGCCAAAGATTCCATGGCAACCAGCAGAGCTCCTGGAAAGGAGGCGAGCTCTGTCTGAGTCCCTGTCGATGCCACCGTTTTAATGCTGTTGGTTGTTACCGGGTTGGCTCCAGCTCACAGCAGTTCTGTGTGTTGCTGAGAAGAACTGCTTTCTAGGATTTTTGAGGATGGAACTTTCTGAACTGGAAGCAGGAGTGGCATCCACTTCCTAAACAACACGCCTCTGGAAACTCTATGAACTTTGACAAATGATGATAGTTATAGAAAGGCTTCAGGCCTTTTGTTCAGAGGGTCTTTGTGAGTCATGCTCAACTCGACAGCAATAAACAACACACAGCAACCACCTTCTGTATCAGCAGGTTGAGGGCCTTCCTCTCCATAGGGTCACTACGAATTGTGCTCGACTCAACTGCACCCAACAGCAACCATAACAACATAGACGATCAGCAGATCTTCCAAGGCCCCTCTCGATGGGCTCAAACCACCAACCTTTCAGCTAGTAGTCAAGATTTTTACCAGGTATTCTTTTGTGTTTAGGATTGTAGATTTTGTGAAGAATATCTGAGGAATGAGTAAATATTTCCATCCAGGGTTGTTTCTCTCTTTGTTATTGTTAGGGGCTCCTAAGTTGGTTGACTCATAGTGACCTTATCTAGAAAATAATGAAACACTTCCCAGTCCTGCACTTGCAGGACAAGTCTTCCAATTGTTGTTGACCTTGAACCCATTGTTGTAGCTACTCTGTCAATCTATCTCTGCTTCTTTCTGCCTCTTCTTTTGACCACATGCGCTTCCTACCTTCAATTATTTTCTATAATCTCCCTAAACAACTTGAGTCTTGTTAAATCTCCTTGCAACAATAACTTCGTTTTCTTGCCTGGAGCTCCACTTATTCCTTCCAATTTGCATTGCTACATAATGAGGTAGGAACAAAGGGCTGTCGATGGGAGGTGCACAGCTCCTATCCAATACTTACTCCCTGATTCATTAGTTCTTCATTGTTCAGTATGTTTGTGGACTCTGTTGATGCTGGGACTAAAGAGATAAGGCACAGAATTAGGAGAGAGGGCTTAGATAAGGACCAGTGTGGTCAAGCAGGAGTGGCATCCACTTCCTAAATACCATGCCTCTGTAAATTCTACACACTTCAGTAAATGATGATAGTTATAGAAAGGCTTCAGGCGTTTTGTTCAGAGGGTACCTATGAGTTGTGCTCAATTTGACAGCAATCAACAATAACAAGTGTGATCAAGCAATGCTTCTACATCTCCAGTGACTAGTGTCAATATGGATCTTGGTACATATGACTGTCTGTGTTCTCAACATTTTTAAAAAAACACAGAAGTTTCCATCAAGTTTGTTTAAACACAGGGCAACACCATGTATGTCAGAGTGGAAGCTGAAGAAAGTGAAAGCAAATCCACAAGAACCAAAATATCACCTTGAGTCTGTCTTGTTGTTGTTGCTGTTGTTATGTGCCGTGGAGTCTCTTGCAACTCATAACGACACTATGGACAACAACCCTAATTCCGCTCTGTCCTGTGCCAATCACACTGTCTCTGACACTCCCATCCCAATTATCCCAGCCACTGAATCAATTCACCTCATAGAGGGCCTTCCCCTCCTGCGCCATCCCTCCACCCTCCCAAGCATGATGTCCCTCTCCAAGGACCTGTCTCTCCTTACAACATGTCCAAAGTATGTTAGACGGAGCCTTAGAATCCTTGCCTCCAAGGAGCCACCCGGTTTAACCCTTTCCAGGATGAATCTGTTTGTTTTCCTAGCAGTCCACGGTATTCTCAATACTCTTCTCCAGCACAACAGCTCAAAGACATCAATTCTCCTTCTATCCTCCTTGGTCATTGTCCAACTCTCTGATGCATAACAAGTGATTGCAAAGACTATGGCCTGTATTAGACGCACCTTAGTCTCCAGAGAGACACCATTGCTCTTCAGTATTTTGGAGAGGTCCCTAACAGCAGACTTTCCCATGGCAATACGGAATTTAATTCATCTCAGGAATAAATTTAAAACACTGAACATGAAGGACAGAAGACCAGATGAGTTATGTGATGAATCAAAGATATCATCCACCAAGAAAGCATGACAAAGATAGGGGTGAAAGAAAAAACCAAAACGGACATCAGAAGAGACTCTGAAGGTGTCACCAGACCATAGAGAGGCCAAAACAAAAGGAAATGTGAAAGTAAATGAGTTGAACAAAAGGTTTCAAAGGGCCTCTCAAGGAGACGAAGCAAAATACTATAGTGAAATGTGGAAAGAGCTGGGCTTATAAAAGCAAAAGAGAAGAATATAGTCAGCATTTTTCAAGCCTTGAATTGGAATGTTGAAGGATTCTATGGACAAATTTTGAATGACGCATGAAGCATTAAAAGCAGATGTAAGGAATGCAGAAAGTAACTTTACAGAAAAGAATTAGTTGACACTGAATCATTTCAGGAAGTACCATATGCTCAAGAATCAATGGTACTGAAGGAATAGGTTCAAGCTGCCCTTGAAGGCATTGGCAAAAAATAAGGCCAGACACAGTCCTGCATGTGCTCGTTCATCTATGCCAAAAAATTTGGAATATAGCTATATTCCATAATATAATAAGTTGTTGTATTTGTTGATTACTGACGAGTCGAGTATGACTCATAGCAACACTATGAACAAAAGGCCTGAAGCCTTCCTATAACTATCAATATTTATCAAAGTTCAGAGCTTCATGTTGTTTAGTAAGTGGATGCCACTCCTCCTTATATTATTATATTGTTGTTATGGGCCGTCAAATCGCCTGCGACTCATAGTGACCCGGTGTACAACAGCTCTAAACCCTGCTGTATCTCTTGCCAAACTTATTTTCTCCAACACGCCTACTCCCATTACCCCAGTCACTAAATCAATCCATCTCATCAAGGGTCTTCCTCTTCTGTGCTGTCCCTCCACTCTCCCAAGCATGATGTTCCTCTCCAAGGACTGATCCCACCTTGCAACATGTCCAAATTATGTCAGATGGAGCTTCAGAATTCTTGTCTCCAATCAGCAGGCTGGCTTCACCTGTACAGGATGAACTTATTTGTTCTCCTAGCAGTCCATGGTACATTCAATACTCTTCTCCAGCACCACAGCTCAAAGGCATCAACTCTCCTTCTATCATCCCTAGTCAGAGTCCAGCTCTCTGATGCATAGCAAAGCCCATGGCCTGGACCAGGTGCATCTTAGTCTCCAGACTGAGACTGTTGCTCTGAGTTCTTTAGAGAGATTTCTGACAGCAAACTTTGCCAATGCAATTCGTCTTTTAATTCACTGGCTACTGATACCAAGAGTGTCGACTATAGAGCCAAGCAAACTGAAGCTGTCAACAATCTCAGTATCTTCACCATCTATCATACTGCCAATCGGCCCAGTGATGAGAATCTTTGTTTTCTTGATGTTGAGCTTCAATCCATATTAAAGGCTGCAGTCCTTCACCTTCTGCAGCAAGTGTTTCAGGTCCTCCTCAGTTTCAGCAAGCAGGGTTGTGCTCTGCATAACTCATGTTGTTGATGAATCTTCCTCTAATCCTGATGCCACATTTCTCTTCATACAGCCAGCCTCCAGGACATTCTATCCTGGATATAGACTGAAAGATACGAAGATAGAATACAACCTCTGGCATACACCCTTCCTGATTTTGAACCATGCAGTGTCTCCTTACTCTGTTCTTACAATTGCCTCCTGGTTCAAGTGTATTCTTGAAATAAAATGTTGTGGGATTCCCATTCTTCGCAGAGTCAAGCAGAGTTTGTTGTGATCCACACAGTCAAATGCCTTTGCATAGTCAATGAAACACATAGACATTCCTCTGGTACGCTCTGCTTTCAGCCAAGATCCATCTAACATTAGATATAATATCCCTAGTACCACGGTCTCTTCTAAACCCAGCCTGAACATCTGGTATTTCTCTGATGACGTGCTGTTTCAGTCTTACTGATGCTTATTAAAAAAATGGCTCAAACAGTACACTGAGAAGAAATTGGCAGAAATTAAAGCTGGATTCAAAAGAGACTATGGTAAGAAAAATCATTGTTGATATCAAATGGATCTTGGCTAAGATCAGAGAATATAGAAAGATATTTACTTCTCTTTTCTTTACTATCGGGAGCTCTGCTAGCTTAGCGGAAAGGAATCATGCTGTCAACACAAAGGTACAGAGTTCAGATCTACCAGCTGCTTCACGGAAGAAAGATAGGCAATCTCCATTGGACTGTGCGGATAATAATAATTTATGGCTAATAGTAAGAAGAACAGGGATCCAAGAATACTTCATTTTGCTCGTGTGAAACCTATACATCGACCAAGAAGCAGTTCTTGGAGCAAAACAAAGAAACACTGCACAGTTTATAATCAGAAAAAGTATGTGTCGGGGTTATATTCTTTTCCCATGCCTATTAAATTTGTATTTGGAGCAAATAATCCTAGAAGAAGCTTGACTATGTGAAGAAGAATGTAACATCAGGATGGGAGGAAGACTCATCAACAACCTGTTTTAGGCAGATGATACAACCTTGCTTGCAGAAAATGAAGAATAATTGAAGCACTTGCGGCAGAATATCACAGATATAGCCTTCAAAATGGATTATATGCCTACATCAAGAAAAGAAAAATCCTCACTACTGGACCAATAGCAATATCATGAGAGAAGGAAAAGATTGAATTTGTCAAGGTTTTCATTTCACTTGAATCCACAATGTTGCATTAGGAAAATCACTGCCACGAATCTATGCAAATGCTAAGGAGCAATGATGTCAGTTTAAAGACTAAGGTGAATCTTATCCAAGCCATAGTATTTTCAATTGCTTTTTATGAATTTGAAATTTGGACAATAAATAAGGATGACAGATTAATCAATGCCTTTGAATTGTGGTGCTGGGGAAGAATAATGAGTTGCCCAAAGAACAAACAAGTTTGTCATGGAAGAAATACAACCAGTGTGAAATATTGTCTCACATACTTTAGGCATGTTGTCAGGAGGGGGCCAGTCCTTTTAAAAAGACACCATTCTGGGAAAAGTGGAAGGTCAGAGGAAGAGAAGAAAACCCTCAACTATATTGATTATCATAATGACTGTGACAACAGGCTTGAACATATGAGAAATCTTGAGGATGGCACAGGATTGGCCAAAGTTCAGATCTGTTGCTCACAGAGTTGTTATGAATAGCAGTGGCCTCAATGACATCTAACAGTGACACGACTCATGGCTGTTGCTGTTACTAGGTACCATGGTGGTTGTTGTTGCTGTTATGTGTCATAAAGTCGCTTGCCACTCATAGCGACCCTATGTACAACAGCACTGAACCCTGCTCTATCTTGAGCCAATCTTCTTGCCTCTGACACACCGACCTCCATTACCCCAGCCACTAAGTCAATCCATCTCACCCAGGTCTTCCTATCTTGCACAATCCCTCCCATCCTTCCAAACATGATGTCCTCTCCAAAGACTGATCCCTCTGGGCAACAAGCCCAAAGTATGTCAGATGGAGCTTCAGAATCTTTGTCTGCAATGAGCAGCATGATTTCACCTCTCTAGGATGAAGCTGTTTGTTCTCCTCACAGTCCATGGTATATTCAATACTCTTCTCCAGCATCACAACAGAAGGCATCAATTCTACTTCTGTTATCCTTAGTCATTGTCCAGCTTTCTGATGCATAGCAAGTAATTGTGAAGACCATGGACTTGATCAGGTGCACCTTAGTCTCCAGACTGACATCATTGCTCTTCAGTACTCTGGAGGTTCCTGACAGCATATTTTTCCCAATGCAGTTCATCTTTTGATTTCCTGGCTGCTGGAACCAAAAGTTTTGCTTGTGGAGCCAAGCAAACTGAAATTGATAGCAATCTCAGTCTCTTCATCATCTATCATGATGCTGCCAATCAACTGGTGGTGAGAATCTTTGATTTCTTGATGTTCAGCTTCAATTCATTGTATTCCTCCAATACTGATGTCACATTCCTCCTCATAGAGCCCTGCCTCCCAGATTATCTGTTCCATGTACAGATTGAAAAATATGCAAACAAGATAAGTCCTCTATTCTGACAACTATCTCCTCATCTAAATATAGGTTTCACATAAGCACAATCAAGTGCTCTGGAGTTCTCATTCTTCTCAGAGTTAGCCACAGTTTGTTGTGATCCACACAGTCAAATGCCTTTGCACAGTCAATGAAACACAGATAGGCATTCCTCTGGTACTTTC
>NW_006399987.1:214326-223092 GCF_000299155.1 Elephantulus edwardii | reverse complement strand
TTTTCTGACTCTTGTTCTTTGTACATTTCATTATACTATTTTGTTTTGTCTTCCCAGTGCTGCCTGTTCAGCTCCTTAACTTCTTGATTTCTTCCCTTTATTTTGGCTTCTTGGTGCTCTAATGTAATATTCAGAGTCTCTTCTGACATCCTTCTTGGTCTTTTCTTCATCCTCTTTCTTTGCAATGACTTTTTACATTCTTCTTGGATCATGTTCTTGCTATCCTCCCACAGCTCTTCTTGTCTTTGCTCATTAATGTTCAAAGCCTCAAATCTGTTCCTGTGATGGTTTTGAAATTCAGGTGGGACAGACTCAAGGTCAGATTTTGGTCCCTGTGGATTTTATTTTACTTTCTTTAGCTTTAGTTTGAACTTGCATATGAGTAGTTGGTGGCTTGTTCCACAAAAATCATCTGGCCTAGTTTTCACAGCTGATATTGAGCTTCTCCAGTGATTCTTTCTATGGATGTAAACAATCTGATTCCTGCACATACCATCATGTGAAATCCATGTATATTGGCTGTGTTTATGTTTCTTATAAAAGGTATTTTCGATGAATAAATCATTGACTATACAGAATCTATCATTCTGTCTTCAGCTCCACTTCTGTCACCAAGTTTATGTTTTCCAATAACTGATCCTTCTTTCCTGTTCCCAACTTTTGTGTTCCAGTCACCCATTATTCTTAATGCATCTTCACTGCATGTTTGATTGATTTCTGACAGCAAAGGTTTGTAGAAATCTTCTATTTCCTTGTCTTTGGTTCTGGTTGTTGGTGCGTGTATTTGAATGACAGAGAATTTATTAGTGGATACCAGACATGGGAAAGGGTAAACTTTATGCTTAGGGGGATTGAGTTGCTGATGATGGTGGTAAATAATTTGGAAAAGAAGATTGCAAAGCATGAAGAATATAATCAACATCACTAAATTGTATACATAGAAATTGTTGAGTTGTGAAAGTTCTGTTTTGCACATTTTTACCACAACGAAGTCTTTACCATCCTTTAAATAGAAAGATGGTTATTCTTTAAGAACTTTATCAGAGACAAATGAGCACATTTTCAAACCAGTGTCTTGTGACTCTGCATTCTGAGGAAATGCAAAGCTGACCCTTCTGTCTTCTTCTAATTCAGGTGAAGCTGAGTCTGCAGAAACCATTACGAGAGAGTCAACTCAAGGAGTTCCTGGCAGCATCCTGTGGTCCACCTCCGACTCTACATCTCAGAAGACTGGGGCCACTCTGGGTATGTATGAGTATCCTGTTTGGGTCCTTCCTTTCCATATCTGGTGTCAAAACAGGTTGTTTAAAGAAATAGATTAATAGAGTTCTTCAATTCTTGCTACAGTATTCTAAACATTGACTATTTTCTTTTCTAGTAAGTTTATAAGCCACATGTTTCTATTGATAATTAATTGGATTGTTAGCCAAGACATTCAACAAGAGTATGCCACAAAATCAATTATCTACATACTTCCATTGCCTTCGTGTGAAGGCTTTTTTCTAAGTAAAGGACTACTGGCACAACAGGCTTGAGCATAGGGCAGATCATGAGGATGGCGCAGGATAACACAGTGTTTAACTCTGTTCTTCACTGGGTCATTACGAGCTGCTTGATGGCTCACAACCACCACCATAATCATAATACCGGTAATGTTGCTGCTGCCGTTATTTGTCATTGACTCTACTACAACTCATCGCAACCTGATGAACAACGGCTTTGAACCTTAACCTATCCTGAGCCAGTCTCTCCATCTCAGACACACCTGATCCCATTGCCACAGTCACTGCATCAATCCATCTAATACAGTGTCTTCCCGTTATGTGCTGATGCTCTAGACAATAATGTTATTGTTGTTGTTATGTGTCGTCGAGTCGTAGGCGACTCATAGCGAGCCTATGGATGGAAGACCTGAACACTTGTATAACTTTCATCATTTCTCCAAGTGCATAGAGTTTCCAGAGGCAAACTGTTTCGGAAGTGGATGCCACTCCTGCTTCCAAGCTTGTTTTAATCAGGGAGCCCCACCAAACACTGTCTGCCATGGGTGACCAACATTGCATTTGGCACATCAGAGTCACAGTGTTCAGCATCACAGCAACCATGATAATAGCTGTAATAATAATAACAACAGGTAGTAGGTTGACACGGTGACTGCAGCAATGGGCTTGAGTATCTCAGAGACTGTGAGGATGGCACAGAATATAGGATCCGTTGTTCATAGGGTCTCTATGAGCCATACTCAATCTGACGGCACCTAACAACAATAGTAATAAGAGTAGTAACACTAATAATAATAACAACAGTAATAGCTGTTGCTGTTCTTAGGTTTCATCAAGCCTACAATGACTCATGGTGGCCCTATCAACAACAGATCTGAACCTTGCCTATCATGTACCATCTTCATGATCACTGATAAGATCAAGGCCATGGTTATACAGTCACTGTGTCAATTCATCATGGGGGGGGGGTGTCTTCCTCTTTTTCTCTGACCTTCTACCTTTGCCAGCATAATATCTTTTTTCAAGGACTGGCCCTGCCTGTTCTAATATAATAGTAGATAGAAGTAATGGTTACAGTAACTGCAATACTATAGTAATAATGTGTCATAGTAATAACAGTACAAATATTAGCAATAATAATCTATCCTTCTGAACCAGGATGCACTATACTTTTTAACAGCAAACTGGAGGTCTACAGGTTTGATAATACAAAGAGTTACACATCTAGTGAGTGGGAGGGTCAGACTAACTTTTTCCAGAGCCAAAGCTCACAAACACCATGATATATGATCTCTCTCAGGTCAGAGGATACCCTCTTAAGCATACACACATCTGTGCACTCATCCGTCTATGTATTAATTAATTAATTAATGTATTAATTAATTAAACAAACAAGTATTTGTTAAGCATATGCTGTATATTAATCAGTCAGACATCAATAGCTATTATCAAACAGACTATAAGGAGTGATACATCACAGGTTTAGATAATGTGGTAAGGAAATATTGAGATGAGGAGGAAATGTAGTCTAATGTAAATCTGTGAAGGTAGATTGATAAGGGCTTTGAAGAAAGGTCAAAATGTAAGTATTTATGAGAAATACTAATCTCAAACAGTGAGAATAACTTGAACAAAGGTTCAAAGCCTGCAGAAGATAGAAAATCTTTAAGAATAGTTCACAGAAGGCTTAGCTCCAAACTTGGCAAGGCAGATAGGTTAACACCAATAATTTCTTTTCTCATTCCAAAAGCATTATAGGTGCAAACCAGATAGCCTTAAGAGAGAGGCATTTCTCTCTTTTTCCTCATATGAAGGGAAAACAAACCATTTCTAGTCCAGGAAGAAATTTGATGATCTTACCCAAATTCTGTGCTTCTTTTCAATTCACAGGACAATCTACAAGAGGGATAGAGAGAACAGAGACCACCACCACAACACTGAAATCCATGAGAGGCACAGCAACTCTGACCAGCGCAGCTTCTACTCCCAGCTCGGGAATGCTGACTGCCCTTGGGACATCAAATGACACAGTCAGCTCCAGCAGAACAAGATTGGTCATCACATCCCCAGCTGTCTCTCCTGATTTTCTAGACATAACAGACTCACTGGCCACTAGACCAGAGGGAGAGACCAACACAGCAGTTCCCAGGACAACTCTGTCTGTTCTCAAGGGTGAATCAGACACTACAACTTCACTGATCCCAAGTTATACAGCAGAAACCAGCCCAGCTCTTGGAATTCTGACTGATTCCCCAGTGACAACTTCATGGATCACCCATCCTATGGAGACCAGCCCAACTGTTTCTAGGTCCACCCAGAATGTTTCCCGTAGTGAATCAGACATCAACCCTTCAACATCCACCAATCCTCAAACAGAAGCTAGTTCAGCTGTTCCAACTCCAACAACCTCTCCTGGTGTACCAGGGATGGTAACCTCATCAATCACCAGTGTTGGGTTAGAGACAAGTACAACTATTCCATCTCCAACTGGTTCCCCAAGTGGGCTAGGAGCTACACCTTTTTCAAGCACCTATGGTGGGTCCCAGATCACTTCAGCTATCTCCACTCTAACTGACTTCCCTGGTGAACCAGACACAACAACCTCAATGGTCACAGATTCTTCAAAGACCAGCCTACGTGTCCCCAGGACAACTCCAAGTGTTTCCCCCAGTGAAGCAGACAGTACACCCTCAATGTCCATGATTCCAACTCTGACTGTCTCACCTGGTGTCCTGAATGTGGTGACTTCACCGGTCCCTAGCTCTGGGGAGAAGACCGTTAGTCCAATGATGACTGATTCTCTGCATGAACCCAAAACCACAGCCTTACCAATCACCTCACCAAGAGCAGAAGTCAACGCAACTGTCCCGATTTTTACTATTTTGCCCAGTTTCTCAGGAACGGAAACTTCATCAGTCATGATCTCTGGAGAAGAGACCAGCCCAGCTTCTGGAACACCAACTGATTCACTTCATGAGTCAGAGATAACAACTTCATGGGTCACTCATCTTACAGAGAACAGCCCAACTGTCCCCAGGACAACCCAAAATCTTTCCCATGGTGAATTAGATACCACAACCTCGATGGACACCAGTCCTGAGACAGAAGTCACTTCAACTGCTCCAACTCTGATAGTCTCACCTGGGGTCCTGGATACAGTGACCTCACTGGTCACTAGTTCTGGGGCAGAGACCAGTACAACTATTCCAGCTGTGACTGGTTCTCCAGTTCAGTCAGTAACCACAGCCTCATTGACCACTTATTCTGAGATAGAGTCCAGTTCAGCTATTTCCACTCCAATTATCTCCTCTAGTGAGCATGGAGAGAATGCTTCACTGGCTACTAGTTCTAGGGCAGAGACCAGTACAACTATTCCAGTTATGATGGATTCCCCAAGTCAATCAGTAACCACAGCCCCACTGACCTCTTATTCTGGGGCACATACCAGTTCATCAGTTTCGTCTCCCTCTGTCTCATCTAGTGAGCAGGACCTGGTAACCTCACCCATCACTAGTTCTATGGAAGAGACTACCACGGTTATCCAAACTCTCACTGTTGCCTCTGGCGAGTCAGATACAACCACCTCCTTGGTCACATATCCCGCAGATACCAGCCCAAATATTTCCTGGACAATGTCAATAATTTCCCACAGTGAAGTAGACAGCACACCTTCACTAACCACCAGTCCTGGAGAAGAAGCCAGCTCCTCTGTTCCAGCTCTGACAGTCTCACTTGGTGTCCTGGATAAAATCACTTCACTGGTCCCTAGCAACGAGGCAGAGACCAGCATAGCTGTTCAAACCCTGACTAATTCCCCAGGCCAGCAAGAGAGCACACCCTCAGTAGTTACCCATCCTGGGACAGACATAAGTTCAACCGTTCCAACTCCAACTATCTCTACTGTTTTATCAGGAATGGTGACCTCACAGGTTACTAGTTCTGAGGAAGAGACCAGTACAACTATTCCAACTTTCATTGTTTCTACTAGTGAGCCAGGAGCCACACCCACATTGGCCAGCCATCGTGGGACTGAGTCTAGTTCAGCCAATCCAACTCTGATCGTTTCCAGTGATGTGACAGAGCTGGTGACTCCACTGATAACAAGCTCTGGAGTTGAGACAAGTGCAACTGTTCCAGTGCTGACTGTTTTTTCTGATGAACCAAAGACCACAGCTTTGCCAGTCACCTATTCTAGTGCTAAGTCCAGTCCAGCTGTTCCATCTGTAACTGTTTCTCTGGGTGAACCAGGAGCAGTGACTTCCTTTGTGACTAGTTCTGAAGCAGAGACCAGTGCAAGTATTTCTACTTTGATTCTCTCTCCTGGTGAACCGGAAACCACATCCTCATTGGCCAGCCTTCCTAGGACCGAGTCCACGTCAGCTATTCCAACTTTAATTGTTTCCCCTGGGTTAACAGAGATGATGACTTCCCTGGTCTCTAGCTCTGAGGCAGAGACAAGTACGACACTTGCAACTAGGACTGATTCCGTGCATGAAACAGAGAATACAACCTTACCAGCCACCCATTCTCATGTACACATAAGTTCTGTTCCAGTTCTGACTGTCTCACTAAGTGTACCAGGGATGGTGACCTCACTGGTAACTATTTCCAGAGAAGAGAATAGTATAGCTAGTCAGACTCAAAATATGACTAATTCCACAGGTAACCCAGAAACCACAGCCTCATTAGGGACTCATCCTGAGACAGAAACAAGTTCATATATTCCTACTCTGACTGTCTTCCCTGGTTCATCAGAAATTATGGCCTCTCTGGGTACTAGCTCTGCCTCAGAGACCAGTAGAACTATTCCAACTCTGACTATCACTTCTGGTGGACCAGAAGCCACATCTTTACCAGTAACCCATCCTGGGACTCAGTCTAGTTCAGCCATACCAACTCTGATTGCTTCCACAAGTATGATGGAGATGTTGAGTTCACTGGCTACCAGTTCTAAGGCAGAAAAAAGTACAACCATAACTGCTTCTCTTGGTAAATTAGACACCACAGCCTTACCAGTCACTTACCCAGTTCCAACTCAGACTGTCCCTTCTGGTGTATCAGAGGTAATGAGCTCACTGGTTACCAGTTCTAGGTTAGAGAGCTCAACTCTTCCAACTTTCACAGATTCCCTGTATGAACCAAAAACATCTACTCTATCAATAGCCTACCCAACAGCAGAAGTGACTTCATCTGCTCCTGCTCCAACTTCCTCACCTGATTTATCAGGAATGATGACCTCATTGGCCACTAGTTCTGGGACAGAGACCAGTACACTTACAACAGCTTCAACTCTGACTGTTTCTTCTAGTGAACCAGAAACTACATCCCTATTGATCAATCATCCTGAGCTTGAGACCAGTACAGCCATTCCAACTCTGATTGTTTCCACTGGTGTGACGGAGATGGGCACCTCATCAGTCACAAGCTCTGAGGCAGCCAGGAGTACAATTTTCCCAACACTAGCTGTTTCTCCTGGTGAAACAGAAAGCACAGCCTTACCAATCACCCACCCTGAGGCTAAGTTCAGTTCAACTCCTCCAATATTAACTGCTCCCTCTGGTGTGCCAGAAGTGGTGACTTCACTGGTCACTGGTTCTGAACTAGAGACCAGCATAAGTATTTCGACAGTGACTGATTCACTGCATGAACCAGAAACTTCTGCCTTACCTGTCACCCATCCTAAGACAGAAACTAGTTCATCCATTACAGTTTTTCCTGTGTCCCCAGATAGACCAGGAATGACAGCTTCATTGGTCACTAGTTCTTGGGCAAAGACAAGTACAATTGCTCCAACTCTGTCTACTTCTGCTGGTAAACCAGAGGCCACAGTCTTAACAGTCACCCATTCTCAGACTGAGCTCAGTTCATCTGTTTCCTCTCAGTCTGCCTCAGCTGGTATACCAGGGATGGTCACCTCCTCAGTCACTAGTTCTGGTGTCGAGGGCAGTACAACTGTCCAAATGCTAACTGCTTCTCCCAGCGAACCAGAGACCTCAACTTTCTTGATTACTCACTCCAGTGCAGAGCCAAGCCCAGCTATTCATGCTTCTACTGTTGCTCCTCATAATTCAGAACCTACAGTCTCGCTAGTGAACACACCTGGCATGAAAATGAGTACAGCCTTTCCAGCTCAGACTGTATCCCTCGGAGCAAAGACAACATCTTCTCTGTTCACTGAACCCAGGACTGCAACCAGCAGATATAATCTATCTCCAATTGTTTCATCTGGAAGTCCCACAGAAACGTCCCCATTATCCACCCTTCCTGGGACAAAGACCACCTCAAGTATCTCAACATCAACTCTTTCCCTTGGTTTATCAGAGACCACAGAACAGGCCACAGAACACACAAGTATTCCAACCCTAACTGCTTCCCCTGGTGTACCTGGACCTGTCACTGTCCCTGAAACAGCCAGGGAACCTAATACTGTAACTTCCTGGAACACAGAAACCTCACCACTCATGACCTCAGTTGGACTCTCAGAATCTCCCAGAACGATTCCAGGAGCCAGTGTGACCTTGATACCATCAGAAGCACCAACATCTTCTAAAACTAGTCATGGAGAAGGGCCAAGTCCAACCACTATCCTACAAACTACAAGTGTTGAGATCACTGATTCAGCTACCACAGGTACAGGTGCTAATGTGGTCAACACAACAGCCACCTTCAGTACCCTGTCTGGAAGTTCCTCTACTCTTCAAACCACACCTGGGCTGTCCACCTGGGCCTCTACGAGTGGGACTCCAGCAACAAGTAAGAGGAACTTTTTAACTTCTTCTTTTTCTCTGCCCCTCTCCCATTAATTAATTCAAACATGTTGTACGATTACATAGTCAAGCATGTTGAAGACACCTAAAACTTGAAGAACGAAAAATCTCTCATAACCACTTTTGGTTTTGTTGTTATGGTTTTAATGAAGCTTCACTGTAGGTTTGGTGAAGGTTTACACAGTTTTGTTTCCCATTCAACAATGTCCACATATTGTGACTGATTTACTTCTAAAAACTCAACCACTGATAACCCAGTGGAGTACAGTTCTACCCTGGCATACGTGGGATCATCATGAGGCAGAGCTGAGCTGATGGCAACTGCTTGTTTACTGGTAATTAGTGATAAACTATACAGATAGAAGTGTACATAAATTATGGCATGTGTGGTGCATGCTCTGAGTGCTTCTGGGAGGAAAGGGTGGGTGTTGATGAATCGTTTCTGTTGGTCACCACAGTTTCCATTACCACCTATGAGAGATCAGTTGTTGTTGTTG
>NW_006399987.1:212596-214148 GCF_000299155.1 Elephantulus edwardii | reverse complement strand
CATCACTGTCACAGTCTTCAGCATCACAGCAACCACGAGTTACCTCTGTACAGCAACGCACAGACCAGTGCTATGCCACCTAGAAGAATGTTTGACAGGAAGACAATTTAAAATATAAACTAAATTTTCATACATTCTATTTACCCTAAGTACTTCACTGGACATGGATAACTTTGTACCATCACTTTACTAAGTGTTTAGCACATACGGTAGAATAATTAGTTAAACTTTTAACTGTTGTTGTTGTTGCTATGTGCCGTCGAGTTGTTTGCAACTCATAGCGACTCTATGTACAACAGCCCTAAACTCTGCTCTATCCTGTGCCAATCTCACTGCCTCTGACACATCCATCCCGATTACCCCACTCGTGCTTCCAAGCTTATTTTAATTGGGGAGCTCCACCAAACACTGTCTACCATGGGTATCACATTTGACACATCAGTGTCAGTGTTCAGTATCACAGCAACCATGAGTTACCTCTGTACAGCAAATGGACAGACCACTTAGAAGAATATTTGACAATTAGCAACTTGAAAGACTAGATAGGAATCTTCAAGTTCAATGAGTTTATGTTAATGAGAGAATAACAACTCAAAAAAAAGGATGGTAATGGTTGCACATCTCTAAGAATGTAATTAATACCACTAAATTATACTTGAAGAAATTGCAGAATTGGTACATGTTGTGCCGCATATATTCAACAACAATCACAACTTTTTTTTCTTTTTTTTCAAAACTCTGGGTCACTCAGACATCCAAGGAAGGAAAGCCAACACAAGTCATTCTGGTGGAAACCGCGAACAACATTTTTGTTTAATTAACAAAAAATCCTCCCAACTTTATCGAATATAGTTCTATTCATGGGATCGCCATGAGTTAGAATTCACTCAACAGCAACTATTGGCCTTCCCCCCCCCCATTTTCTTTTTAAAATTCTTTTTTGTTATGATTTGGTTTTACAATGCTATGAGATGTACATATGCTGTTGTTAGGAGCCATCAAGCTGAATATTATTCTCAGTGACTCTACAAATAATAGATCTGAATCTTGCTCTATCCTGTACAATCCACACAATCTCTGTCATGTTCAAACCTTTTGCAATAGTCAATGTGTCCATCCAGCTCTTGGAGAGCCTATCTTTCTTTCATTGACCTTCTACTTCTCCCAGTAGGATATCTTTCTCTAAGAACTCTTTGCTCCTGAAAATAAGATGAACATAAATGAGATGAAGTTTCATGATCTTTACCCCTAAGAAGCACTCTGGTGACTCTTCCCTCAAGACAGATTTCTCTGTTCTTTGGCAGCCTATGGTATATTCAATACTCTTTGCTAAAACCATAATTCAAAGGCACTGGTGATCTTCCCTCTTCCTTAGTCATTGTCAAACTTTCAGATGCACAGGAAGCAACTGAAAATATTATGACTTAGATTAGTTCCACTTTAGACTTTAATCTGACATCCTTGCTTTTTTTAACACTTTGGAGAGGTCCTGTCAAGGAAAAATGACAGCAGATTTTCCCAATGCAGTGCATCTTTTGATTTCTTTTATTAC
>NW_006399987.1:187450-211371 GCF_000299155.1 Elephantulus edwardii | reverse complement strand
GAGGCAGTGCGGTTGGCACAGGATAGAGTAGGGTTTAGGGCTATTGTGCATAGGGTCGCTATGAGTTGCAAATGACTCAACGGCACATAACAAAAAAAACAACAACAACAACATAGCCAAATGACTTTGCATAGTCAATAGAACAAAAATAGAAATTCTTCTGGTATTCTTTACTTTCAGCCAGGATCCATCTGACATCAGCAGTGATGACCCTTATTTCACAGCTTGAATTTCTAGCAGTTTGCTATTGATGAGGCTGTTCCATTTACTTTTTTCTTTTTTTTTTTGTTCTATCCAATTTTTAATAATCTTCAAAAAAAAGTAATCTTCAACAAGATTTTACTTGCATATTATCTTAACAATATTGTTTGCTAATTTCCTCAGTCTATTGGATAACCTTTTTTTTAGCTTAAAAGAATTTCTATTTTCTCACAGTTTTAGAGGCTAAAAGTCTAAATCAAGACTCTAGCTTTAAGGAAGAATCCTTCAGTTACTGGTAATAACAGGGGTTCGTGGGCTTTCCTTACCTTTTCTCTTTCTCCAATGTATGTGTATTTCTATTCTATTATTTTTTTTATCACCTTTTTTGTGAAGGGAAACAAAGATGGATCTCTTCCAGCTGGCCAGGTAGTTGTCTTCCAAATTTCTTGGCATAGACTAGTGAACACATCTAGGGCTGCAACTATTTGTTGTTGAAATATGCCAACTAATATTCCATCAATTCCTGAGGACTTTTTTTTTAAGCAGAGTTCCTTTAGAAACTGGAACTTCTTCCTCTTATGTGAGAAGGTCTTGCGCAGTGATTGCTCTGAGAAGTCTCTTAATAAGGCAGCCCAGATGTGACCCTCAACTCGGCTCTGCAGTTAGGGTGTGTTCTCAGAGCCTTCCACCAACCTCAGTTACGTGACTCAGGACTGACATCTTCTTGCTTCCCCTGCTACAGCTGCGGTTCCTATCTTGATACCTTTTACTGTCAACTTCACCATCACTAATCTGCGCTACGTGGAGGATATGCGACAACCGGAATCGGAGATATTCACCACCACTGAGAGGTTCCTGCAGCGCCTAGTGAGTGCCCTCAGTGCCCTCCCTAAATCTCCCGGGCCACATTCTGCCCTCTGGACCTCACTTCTCACTCTCCGTTCCTTCCTCTCTAGCTCAGACCCTTGTTTAAGAACAGCAGTATCAGCTCCCTCTTTGCTGACTGTCAGCTGATCACATTCAGGTGAGACCCACCTCCAACGGCACCAACAGCGACCCCAATTGTGCAGCATCTCTGGGTATATTTGAATCACCAACCTTTAAGTTGGACTCCAGTGGCAAGCTGTTTGCACCACTCAGGGACCTTGTAACCCAAAAACCTACATTTGTGTCCTGGCTCCTCCCAGGTTAGTAATTAGGCTACGCTGGGCTTCAATTTTCTCACCTAATAGATAGGGTAACAGTGTACAGTTCTCAGGGCTGTTCGACTCTGTCCTACGATGTCAGTGAATGTCAGGATTGGCTCGGTGGCAATGAGTTCAATATAGGATGAGTTCAATATATAATGGTAACATACTTTTCTTTGGGGTCTAACAGATCTATGCTTAAATCTCAACTCCCAAGTTCAACACTATGTCACCAGGGGCAGGTTGTTTTCTCTCTCTATGCCTTGCCTTCTCAACTGTAAGCTGCAATGTCTTTGGTTTTCTGCATCACAAATTGAACTCCTGATCCTGCTGATGGACCATTTGGGATAGGAGATGCTTTTGGCGACTGTGTATGTATTTCTACCTCTGCCAAAGACATTCGAGGTTCTCAGAGAGCCTCCTGCTTTCTTCGTCTCCTTGCTCAGTTGGGCTTCTCAGGCATCTGCCTGGAGTTACTGCTTCCCCACCTCCAAGTCTTTCTTTGTTCAGGCCTGAAAAAGATGCAGCTTCTACTGGAGTGGATGCTGTCTGTACCTATCGGCCTGATCCCACAAGCACTGGACTGGACAGAGAGCAACTCTACTGGGAGCTGAGCAACAAGACCCAGGGTGTTACCTGGCTGGGTGCCTACACCCTGGAGAGGGACAGTCTCTACATCAATGGTGAGCATCCTTTGAGAAGCACAAGTTGAAGAGGAGAGGCTTCCTCTCAAGAGGGTGTCTCTCCAGGTTACCATAGGATCTTCCACGCAGGCCACGTAGACCTCGTGGCTCCACCTTCACGGCAGCCTTTCTCTCAACGTGCAGAAAGAGAAGATACTCTGACCAACTCCATGGGGAGGGAAAGAGTCCCGCCATTCTGTTTTTCCCCTCACAATGTGCTAAAGCTCCCTCGAGGCCTTGAAAAGCAGTTTGCAACCTTATGTGCTAAAATAATTGCAAGCTTAGAGTGTAGCTCAATGGCAATGAGTTAAGTATCTGTACTCTGGTGGCCTAGTGGCAAGAAGCTGTGCCACAATCCTGAAGGCATGTGCTTCAAGGTCACCAGCTCTTCCAGGGGGAGAAGGATGGGCATTCTCCTCCTGTGACATTAACTGCCTTTGAAAACCCCCTGGAGGGCCAGTTATGGGTCAGTTTTGAGTCTACAATACACAACAACAAACACGATAGATTAGATAGATAGAAAGATAGATAGATACAGATGATAGACAGATAGATAGATGATAGATAGATAGATAGATAGATAGATAGATAGATAGATAGATAGATAGATAGATAATGCATGCATACATACATACATAGACAGATAGATGATAGATAACTAATAGCTAATAGATGATACTAGATATTAGATACTAGATACTAGAGAGAGACAGATGACAGATGAGAGAGAGATGCCATTCACTCAATTCCCACCTAGTCCCAAAGTTTGGTGGTTTGAGTCCACCCAGAAGTGCTTTGAAAGAAAGGCCTGGCTATCTGCTTCTAGAAAAAAATCAGCCATTCAAATCCCTGTGCAGCACACTTCTCTGACCCACATGGGGTCCTCATGAAAAGGATATATTGCTAAGTGTCATCAAGTCAGAACTGACTCATAGTTGACTCTCTAGTGGTTTTTCAGAGGCTGTGAATCACAGAGACTTCCCATCTTTGTCCTGTGGCGCATCTGGCAGATTCAAATCTAGCAGGACAGACAAGTACTTAACAAGAGATCTTTGGCTTGGCAGCTCAACTCTTTACCCACTGGGCCACCAGAGCTCCCTGAGACAGATAGAGCCGCTCTTACTTAACTCATGCTTGTTGTGTAGATTTGATGTCTTTGCTAGAGTTAGGGGTCAATGGGGCTCAGGTTGTATCTCGGCCATCCTTCTTCTCTCTGCACTGAAATTCTGTCAATTTTTCCCATTACAGGCTACACACATCGAGGCTCAGCAGCCACCACTAGTGGTAAGTACTCGAGGTGCTGGGGGCCAGGTGGTCCAGGTTCCTTTGTGTGAAACAGTTCCTCCCTCCAGCCTGTGTCAAAGACCTTGCAGCGAGAAGCCAGAGGGCCTGGCTGTCACACACCTCTGCATTCCATGACTTGGGCCACACAGAACAAGATTTACAGAGGTGTCCGCGCCCCCACCTCATCCCCAATCTCACTTTAGACTGTTCTCTTCAGCTGCTGTGACCTCCACACCCTTCCCAGGGATGTCAGTTGGACCAGTTCCCTTCTCCAGCCCCACAGGTAAGGGCTTTCTCTCTCTCCAAAGCCTTCTAGAAGCAAAGGTCTTTCGCTTCAAAGCTGGAACTATGGAGCTGCAGAGAAAAGCTAGTGTAAGGGGATCTGAAGCTCCCTGAACTTCTCAAGAGAAAGGATGTGTCTTCCTCATCTATACAGCTGTGTTGATGCAGGTCACGTTACCTACCTCTTGGTCCTTCGATTTCCTCTCCTCTGTCAAATGCATAAGGTCATTGTGAAGATTAAATGAATTCATATATAAGAACTTCCATAAACTACTAGAGAATTTCATTCAAGAGATATCGATTGACACATGTTAGGTGCTAAGAATAGGAGCTATGATGTTGAGTAAGTCAGGCTGATGCAACCCTTCACAAAGTTTAAAAGGTATTTTTCTGGCACAAACACATTGCACTTAGCCTTACCTGGCAACTGCAAAACAAAGGCCTAGCAATTTAATTTCTTAGCAATTACAATCACGGAAACATCATGGTGTGGCTCTACTCTGGTAACACATGGAATCATGTTGTTGTTGTTGCTGTTGTTGTTGTTGTGGGCTATTAAGTCTGAACCAAGTCATAGCTGACCTTCCAGTGCAGTTGTAGAGACTATAAATAACATGCTCGGCTCCACAGTCAACACTCTTGGCACCAGGAGCCAGGAAATTAAAAGACGTATTGCAATGGGAAAGTCTGCAGTTAGAAACCACTCTAAAGTAAGAGCAATAATGTCAGTCTGGAGACTAAGGTGCACCTGATACAGGCCATGGTCTTTGCAATCACTTGCTATGCATCAGAGAGTTGGACAATGACTAGGGATGATAGGAGGAGAATTGATGCCTTTGAGCTGTGGTGTTGAAGAAAAGTATTGAATATACCATGGACTGCTAAGAAAATAAACAGGTTTGTCCTGGAGAGGATGAAACCAGGCTGCTCCTTAGAGGCAAGAATTCTGAGGCTTCATCTGACATACCTTGGATATGTTACAAGAAGGGACCAGTCCCTGGAAAGGAATGTCATGCTTGGGAGGGTGGAGGGACAGCACAGGAGAGGAAGATTCTCGATGAGATGGATTGATTCAGTGACTGGGGTAATGGGGGTAGGTGTCTTGGCGACAGTGTGATTGGCACAGGATAGAGCAGGGTTCAGGGCTGTTTCCATAGGGTCGCTATGAGTTGCAGGAGACTTGATGACACATAAAAGCAACAACAACATAAGAAACATGGGAGGTGATTACTCATCTTTGTCCTGAGGAGTAGATTCGAACCAGTTGATTTGGGGCTGGCAGTACAACTCCTTACCCACTAAGCCACCAGAGCGTCCTTGCATACATATAGCACCACAATATCAAAGCTAGGAAACTGACCTGGGTAAAGCCTACAAACTGCAGTCCGATTTCACTAGTTTTGCACCATACTCAGTTATGTGTATGGTTTTATGTCATTTCCTCACCTGAGTAGAATCATGTAACCACAATCAGCATCTGGAACCGTTATATCATCACAACGCTAACCATTTATCATCACACTCACATGCTCCCTACTCCTGCCAACTGTGTCACACATCTGTGTTTCCCTTGTGTTAAGAATGTTAGGAGAGTTTTTGCTTAGGGAGCATGGAGGCCACGTTAAAAGTGCTAAAATGATTTGGAAAAGGGTACCAAGAATCATTGCACAACCTTCGTCAAGAGAACCTTCGTCACTGAACTACACATTTCAAAATTATTGAGACAACATGTATTTTGTCACGTTTAGTATCACCACATTAAAACAAAGCTAGAAATAATGCTGTAGTAACAAAATCCTAAGGCACTTGACTTTGGGGGATTGGCTTCTTCACTCTGCTTAATGCCGCTGAGATGTGCTATTTTAACAAGCATCCTTCAAACTTCATAACTATCCTATGAAATACGGTTCAGCTAAAGAGAATGAGGTACAAATATGTGGAGTAACCTGCCCACATCCCATGGCTGGCAAGAGGCAGATGGGGATTCAAAACCAAATGTGAATCTGCAGAGTGTAGCCATGACCATGACTCCACGGTGAGATCACTTTATGAATGGACAAGATCTAGGAGTTATGCAGAGGGGGAGGTGGGATAAACAAATGTAGCTGAAAGGACAACTCTTTCAAAGACAGACATTCGGATGGTTAAAAAAAAGTTAAGTGTTGGAAAGTAAAGCTGGCATCAACGCATGACAATTCTATGAGTAACAGAGCAGAACTTTGGCCTGCAGGGTTTTCAAGAGCCACATTTTTGGAAGTAGATCATCAAGCCTTTCTTTTGCTCATCTATGGATAGACTCAGACCTCCAGCCTTTCACTTAATCCACTAACCATTTCTACTATTGTGTTGAATGGGAATGAATGGATTTTCCTTCCTGATCGTCCAGCCCATAAAATTGTCCAAATGCTGCTCTTTTTTAACCCCTCAACTAGAGTCTTCCAGGACCAGTCTTGAGGATCCAGGGTCCAGCCCCTTGTTGCCTGGCCTCACCCATGGCTGGGGTCCTAATCTGCTTCTTTTCTGGTCTCCTGTTTTTTTGTGGGTTGGTTTGTTTTTGTTTTGTTTGAGTTTTTTTGGTTCTTGTTTTTAATCCTAAATCATAGCCTGCAGATTGAAAATACCAAAAACCCTTACAACTGGTACCATGTGGGTTCCCACAAGTTGTCTGAAAGCCAAACTCAAGTGTGGTCATCTTTTTTCCTCTCTCATTTCAGCAGTGACCCCCTTCCTGATGCCGTTCACCCTGAACTTCACCATCACCAACCTTTGGTACACGGATGACATGCAGATCTGGGGCTCTGACAAGTTCAACTTCACTGAGAAGATCCTACAGCGCTTGGTCAGCGTCCCTCTGGCCCCATTTGCCCTTCTTCTTCTGAGGGTCATTGCCATCCATATACGTCACACCCACTTTGTGGTGCCAACCCTTCCCACCTCACCCCATCGTATCCATTCTTTCCAGTTCTGTTCCCCTCACCCTGCCCAAAACTCTGACGCTTCCTGCCTGGCCCCTTCTCACCCGCTCTGTCCTTCCTCACAGCTCAGGCCCTTGTTTCAGAAGAGCAGCCTGGGATTCCTCTACTCTGACTTCAAACTAGCCGCACTCAGGTACGCCCCACTTGGCAAACGGATCCCCCTCATTTATGCAGGTCTCCTAAATACCTTCTGAAGTAGGAAGAGAAATGGAAACTGAGGCCCAGGGATTAAGCAGCTTGCTCTAAGTCGCACAGAGGCCACCCATACATTTCTGGTTCTGTTTTTCAAAATTCCGTCACATAGTTTCTTCTGTCCCAATCATGGCCTTGTAGGATGTGGAAAATCTTCTAAAAAAGGTATGCACCCATATAATGTAAGAGGAGAAGAAAACTAGCACACTGCATTGTAGGGAGAAGGTATGACTCTCCCCTGTAGGGATTGCATGACTCACTCAAGGCTACACCTCTCCAGCAATTCCAATCTACAAGTGGCTCCATGGGGAGAAATAGAAACAATCTTCTCTGGGAATTAGCACCCCAGAAAGCCACTGGAGGGTCAGCAATGAGTCGGTTCTGACTCAGCATGGAATCAAAAAGTCATCCACAGAGCAAAGTTCAACAGGACAGCAAATAACAAAAGCTGATAAGGTTGTGGAGAGACTAGAACTCTTATTCACTGCTGATGGGAATATAACGTGGTGTAACCACTATGGAAGGCAGTCTTGCACTTTCTCAAAAAGTTGGAAATAGAAATACCATTTGACATCATAGAAGACATCAACAGTGGTGCTGTGGAATGCCCAGCTAGCTAAGGAAATACAGATGAAAATATTTCAATAAAGGATTATTTGTTAACCAATGGAAAAAAAAAAAAAGAAATACCATTTGATGCAGAAATTCCACTACTGGGAATATACTGCAAAGAAGCCAGAACCATGAATCAAACACATGCATGCACACCCATGCTTATTGCTGCATTATTCACAATAGAAAAGAAGTAAAGCAACACAAGTGCCTATTAACAAACAAATGTTTTTGTTGTTGTTGATTGCCTTTGAGTTGAGCATAACTCAGCGACCCTAAGAACAAAAGATCTGAAGCCCCTCTACAACTATCAACAAACAAATGGACAGGAAAATTATAGTGCATTCACACAATGTAATATTACCCAGCGTTTAAAAACAATGAACTTGGGAGCTCTGGTGGCCTAGTGCCAAGAAGCTGCACTGCAATCCCGAAAGTGCTCAGTTCAAATCTCCCCTGGAGAAGTAAGGGCATTCTTCTCCTATGCCAGTTTAATCCAATTCAATGATACACAACAAGAAAAAGAAAGTAAAATTAAAAAAAAGAAAACTTCAGAAAATAAATTTTAGAAAAACCCAAGACAACCCAACAACAAAACAGTGAACTTGTAAAACATTACACAACATGGGTGAGCCTGGAAGACATTATGCTTAGTGAAATATCTCGTCACAAAAGGACAAATACTGCATAACACCACTGTTACAAACTAGGACTCACATGGGGGTGGGGAGAATAGGGGGAAAGTGGTTAATGAACATTGCATTGAACAGATGAGGGGAAGAACTGTTTGAAAGGAATATGTGGTTAGGCATTATATGCATGACAACAATCTGAAACAAAAAGTGCATTGCAAAGTGGACTCAGGGAGGGGAAGGGGAGGGGGACAGAGGAAAACGTGCAAAAATGAATGAATGAAAAGTCAACCTTTCTGTAAATTTTCATTAAAGTCACAATAAAAAAAGGAATAGAACATAATTTTTAAAACCTAAAAAAAACCAAAAAGTCATCCATCTTGGGCCAGCTGAAAGGCAGGAAGTGCAAGATAGCTGGGTGTTAGAAAGGATACCGAAGCATGAAGTCATTCATTGCTGTCATGTTGGCCATCCCCTCGTAGAGAACCTGTGTATATGGGTAGAGGAAGATTGGGAATGCTGCATTGCATGATCCTTTCCTGTGATCACTGGCAGACTGGACAGATGTCATCCATAGAGTTTGCACTGGTTGGTTTTTAGAAATACATCACAAAGACATTCTTTCCAGTCTGTCTTAATCTGGAAGCTGTGCTGAAGTCTGTTCAGTATCACGCCAACATACAACTCACGGCCCCAGGAATTGATGGTATACCAGTTGACATATATCAACTAACACATGCTACCCTGGATGTGCTCACCAAGTTGTGTCGAAAAATCTGGAGGACAGCCACTTGGCCAACTGACTGGAAGAACTCTATATTTGTTCCTACTCATGTAGCCATTCATAAAATGAGTTACTGTAAGGAAAAGAGTTCCAAGTCCTTTACCATGCCAGACCATTGATGGAAAATTTCCTATAGTAACTACTCTTTTTAAAGTGTTTAATATGGGATTCCCTAATTGGTGTAGACAGTTAATTTGCTTGGCTTTCCCTAGAAATTTGAATATTCAACTCTATTCAAAGATGCCTTAGAAGGAAGTTGTGGCAGGTAATCTCCCTGTGAATAATCAGCCATTGAGAATTGTGTGGAGCACGTGTTTGACTTGGACACACATGGGAGCATCATGAATCCGAACTGACAGCTCATCAATTCAGAGATGCTCTGATGGCTCAGTGGGAAGAATTTATGCTGCAAGCGCAAACGTACAAGGTTCAAACCCACCAGCTGCTCTGTAGAAGAAAGATGAACAATCTGTTCTCATGTGATTTACTGTCTCTGAAAACCCACTGGAGGGTCAGCTGTGAGACGGTTCTGATGCGGCAGTGCACAACATCGCTACAACAATGTTTAGGTTGTAGTGATTTTTCAGGGGTAGAATTCTACCCTCTATGTTGAAGACGGCGTTCATCATTGGATGCGCATTGGAAGCAGGTGTGGCATCCACTTTCTAAATAACATGCCTCAGAAACTCTATGAACTTTGATAAATGTTAATGGTTGTAGAGGGGCTTCAGGCTTTTTGTTCATAGGGTCGCTGTGAGTCGTGCTCGACTCGAAGGCAGTCAACAACAGCAACAATGTGTCATTGAGCAGAAACCAACTCATAACTGACCCTCCAGCAGGTTTCAACAAATAAGTCTGTCTTGGGTGCTCCTTGGAGGCAAAGATGGTGAGATGTCATCTCACACACTTTGGACATGTTGTTGGGAGGAATCAGTCCTTGAAGAAGGACATCATTCTTGGAAAGGCAGAGGGTCAAGGTAAAAGAGAAAGTCTCTCAACAAGATAGGGTGATACAGTGACTGTAACAGTAGTTTGAGATGGTTCAGATCCGTTGTTCACAGGGTCTGTATGGCACAGGATAAAGCAGGATTTAGGGCTGTTGTACATAGGGTTGCTATGAGTCACAGGCAACTTGACGTCAAATAACACCACGACCACGAGTAGGTGGGGCTGTGTCCTAGAACTCTGGATGGGTACTGAGACATAAAGATACTTGATTTCACGTTGGACAAGCCAAGCTTTTAGACAAACCTACAAAAACATCATCTCTTCTAAGCCAGTTAGCTCCCCTTGTGAACAGGAACAAGATAAGAAGTATTCTTGTTCAATATCATATTGGAAGTCCTAGCCAAAACAAGAAGGCAAGACAAAGAAATAAAAAGCATCCAAGCCATTTATTGCCTCCTTGAGTCTCTTCAGAAATACCCTCATCTTACTGATTCATAGGATCTGAAGTGCGTGACCTTAACCTCTGAAGCCACCATTTACAAAGATGTTCCTGGAGGCATCGTCCAGAGGGAGGTGCACAGCTGACCAAAGCCTCTGCTTCTCTGGCGGTTCCAAGCCTCCAGTAACTCCATGGGAGAGTGATAGGCAATCTCCTCTGATTTACAGCCTCAGAAACCCACGGGAATGTCAGCTGTGAATCAGTTCTGACCCAAAAGGAGTGAGTTGAGTGAGTCTCTAAAGAGTACTGTCACTAGCCATGTCACGACCATCTGTCCTTGGACTGTTACCTATTGTAGAATAACTCTATGCACCTTCTTTTTTTTTTCTTTAGGGTTTTTTAAAATTTATTATTAATTTCATGAAAATTTACAGAGACTTTGGATTTCCATTCATTCATTGTTGCACTTTTCTCCCCTCCCAACCCTCCCCCCAGTACACTCCCCTCTTGGAAAAGTAAAAGAAAAATTCTTTCATTGCTTTACAAACCCTCCCCCAGGTCCACTCTTCTATGCAGCCTTCATTCTGACTCCTGTCATGACAAAAATACCTAATCACTTATCCCTTTTAAACAGTTTTCTCCCTCATCTGTTCTAATGCAGTATACATTACTGAACCCATCTTTCTCAGTCTCTCCCCAACCCCAATGTCAGTCCTGTTTCACAACAGTGACACCATGCAGTGTTTGTCCTTTTGTGACTGAGATACTTCACTCAGGATAATGTCCTCCAGGGTCACCTGTTTTGAATAATGCATGAGCTCCTTATTTTTCAATACAGCATAGTATTCCGTTGTGTGAATATACCACAGCTTCTCTATCTATCTGTTTGTTGATGGGCACTTAGGTTGTTTCCAACTCCTTGCTATTGTGAACAAAGCCACAATAAACATGGTGTGCTCTATGCACCTTCTTGTGATAGCCAGGACCTATGACATGACTTGGCTATCACGGTATTATTAGACATCTTCCAGTATTGGTCATCTCATCATATCATGCTCTTTGTACCTGCCACTTCTTGAGTGTTTCCCAAGACTTCTCCCTAAAGGCATTAGGAACTTGATGTCCCCCAGAGCCCAATCAGTTGTCTCCCTCAAGGCAGCAGCTCCCTTGTGAACTAGGTTTCTCTAGTTTCTTCCTATGGAACTAGCAAAGAAAAAAGAGGGAAAGGCAGATAGAGCTTGGGACTAACCATCTGGGAGTTATTACACAGGCCTGAGAAGGATGGAACAGCCACTGGAGTAGATGCCATCTGCACCCATTACCCTGACCCTGAGGGCTCTGGAGTGGACAGAGAGAAGCTGTACTGGGAGCTGAGCCAGTTGACCCACGGTGTCACTAAGCTGGGCCCCTACACCTTGGCCAAGGATAGTCTCTATGTCAACGGTAAGAAGGTGGGATGTGTCAGGGTCCCTTAGTCTTCATTGGGAAGGTCCTACTGTAACCCCTTGTCCCTGGTTGGAAGTCATGCCCCCCGACTGGCTCTAGGAGGATTGGCCATGTGTCCTGTCTGTGCTGATTCAGGCATGGACTTCACGTCTTCTTTATCTGGGACTGAGTTCATCCTCAGGGTTTCTCCTTCCTTGGTGTGAGGTTGTTGATAGAGAATCTCAACAGTCCTGATTCATGAAATCACCTCCAACACACCAGAGTCACTGTGCCCTTCATTTGGCCTCCTATCCCTTCTTTATTTACTGTCCATCTCATTATAGGTTTCACCTATCAGGAGTCTGCACCCATCACCAGCAGTGAGTATTCAGCTGATTTCCCAGTGTGCCCCACCCTCCACCATATGGCTGGCTCCTTCAAGGGTCCCCTCATGCCCTTTCCAAAAGGGAAGGCACTGGGAGGCATAGATGATTTACCTTTCCCTCTGCTCAAAGCCCAAAGGGAGTCTCAGCCCTGGACCCAGGTACAGCAAATCCCACAGCCTCTTCCTTAGTATCCCCACCATGCTGGTGTCTTGATTTCACTCATGGGGGGTTTTCCTCAGCTCCTGGAACCTCAACAGTGGAAGTGGGAACACAGCCCTCTTCAATCAGCCCCACAGGTAAGTAGGGGAAACCTCTGTCAGAGGCTGACTGATGAGTATAAATATCTCTAGTGTTATTCACGCAGATGATGTTATTGTTATGTGCTGTCGAGTCACTTGCAACTCATAGCGACCCTATGTACAACAGCCCTAAACCCTGCTCTATCCTGTGCCAATCTCACTGTCTCCAACACACCTACCTCGATTACCCCAGTCACTGAATCAATCCACCTCAAGAAGGTCTTCTCCCACGCCATCCTTCCACCCTCCCAAGCATGATGTCCCTCTCCAAGGACCAGTCTCTCCTTGCAACATGCCCAAAGTATGTCAGATGAAGCCCCAGAATCCTTGCCTCTGAGAAGCAGCCTGGTTTCACCCTCTCCAGGATGAACCTGTTTGTTTTCTTAGCAGTCTATGATACATCCAATACTCTTCTCCAACACCACAGCTCAAAGGCATCAATTCTCATAGTAAACATAATGATGGTGAGCCAACTAATAACCATTTATTGAGAACCTACTATATGTCTGTCCTCACTGACTTTATAGTCTTGATGTTTATAGTGATGAAAATAGTAGTAATGGTTGTTGTTTTGTACTATCGAGTCAGAATCAACTATAACTAGCCCTCCAGTGGGTTTACGAGGCTATAAATCACACAGGAGGGTATTGCCTATCTTTCTCCTATGGAGAATCTGGTGGGTTTGAACCACGTACCTTTGGGTTGGCAGTGCAACTCTTTACCCACTAGGCCACTGGAACTCCCTTGATGCTTGTGGGGGTGATGATAATACTAGAGATGATGCTGAGGACAGCAATGGTGGTGACTGTGGTAATGATATCTATGGTGGTGATAATAATGGTGATAATTGTGATCTAATGGTAATAGTAATTATAATGATGATTACAAGGACAATAAAAAATATGTACCAAGTGTTATGCTCAGCCTCTAACTATTATTTAATATACTTTAAAAAAATCTCTATCATTATAGACAGGAGGTTATGCAAACCTTTTATTGAATGAATTCATCACTTTACATAAGATTGCTTATTTTTAAAATAAGTCTAATTTGCATGCCCTTGCATTGTCCTGATTTTGAATGATTTTTAATAATTTTTTTTTTCATTTCTGTCAATCTCAGCACTGAGCAAATTTTCTGCCTGAAGTCATTGTCTTACTCTTTTGTGCCTCCCTGGTGTCCAGAGCCTTATTTATCTATGATAGGTCTACAGGAAAAAAGTGGATTGCCCAGGAAAGGGCAGAATGGAACACTCTTTTTTCTAATCTATGGAAACATTCATTTCCTTCCTACTTTGCTTCAAATCTTGAATAACAGTCAAATTCTATGCAGATCACACATTGAAAACCCAGGACCCCTGTGCCACCCCTCCCTATCCCATTACTAATTGATCACAGTATTCATCTATCCTTGGCTAATCTCTCCAGGATCATTATCAACAAAGCTCTGCAAGCAGTTGAAACCAATTCCGTTGGAGTTGTTATGGAAATTGAGTCCCTGTCTCACATAGGAGAGGTTGTTTGTGAGTTGAAACCTCGGTTCAGCTGATTTGTGATTGAAATCACCAGTTTGAACTAAGCTTGCTCTTCCCTTTCCCTGAACAAGTTAGCAACTAGTCCATTTTTAACACCCTTCAATAACCCAGGTTTATATATCCAACCAATGATACCCTTTCTTTCTCTCTCTCCCTCCCCTCCCCTCGCTTCCTCCTCCCTCTCCCCTTCTCCTCCTCCTCCTTCTTCTCTCCCTCTCCCTCTCCCTGTGTCTCATACACAACACAAACACATTTACATACTACTGTCTGAGTAACACAAAACAGCTCTTGATTACCAATGTAAAGGTTGACAGTTCAAACCCACACAGCTGCCATGGAAGAAAAATCTGGCATCTGCTTCTGTAGTATATATTATGGCCAACAAAAGCCTATAAAAGCAGTCCTTCTGTGTATAACGGGGGTCAACCATGAGTCAGAATTAACAGTATCCAAACAGATTTTTTGGTTCTGTGCTCCCATCAGCCACAGGAAACAAGGTTGAGCAAATGGGCTCAAGCAGGAGAAAAGTCAAAATATATTGTCACCTCAAATAAAGAATTAAATATATTTTCACCTCAAATAAAGAATTAATTCTGCTTCAAGCAGCATCTCTACCAGGGCTGTGTCTCCCCAGCGGATTCAGCTCCTTCTGGGAGGCCACACCTTCATCTCCATCGTTACTTCTGAGCCCTTGATGACTAGATCAACACCATTTACTGTTGAGTTGACTCCCAATAAATTACAACCCATATCCGTCTCAGTAGAATTGTGCTCCAAAGGATTTTCAAATGCCTAATTGTTAGAAACTACGGCAGTTGCCCCCCAATCAGGGCTCCTACAAGAAGACCCAGTTCCAGGAATGCAAGTTATTTGTTATGATTTATATGATGCTCCCTACTAATAGTTTTCTTGGCAGTCCATGGTACATTCAATACTCTTCTCCAGCACCATGGATTGCCAAGAAAACAAACAGATTCATCCTGGATAGGATTAAACCAAGCAACTCCTTGGAGGCAAGGATTCTGGAGCTTCATCTGACATATTTTGGGCATGTCGCAAGGAGGGACAGGTCCTTGGAGAGGGACGTCATGCTTGGGAGGGGGGAGGGACGGTGCAAGAGGGGAAGACCCTCTATGAGATGGAATGATTGAGTGACTGGGGTAATCGGGATGGGTGTGTCAGAGGCAGTGCAATTGGCACAGGATAGAGCAGGGTTTAGGGCTGTTGTACACAGGGTCGCTATGAGACGCAAATGACTCGACGGCACATAACAACAACAACAAGAACAACAACAACAACAACAACTAATAGTTGATCAAGAACATAGCTAAGTGAAGCCCTCTGGTGGGAAGAATCAAATGTTACATGTAGGAGGGCTGGAGGAAGCTGGAGAATTGCACTGAGCATCCTCTCAGAGGACAGGACAGGATTTCTGATCTACATCCCATGTTGCAGCTACAAGTCCTACTATGCTGTTCTTCACCCTGAACTTCACCATCACCAACCTGCACTTCTCTGAGAACATGGGGTATCCCGGGTCTGCAAAGTTCAACACCACCGAGAGGGTCCTGCAGCGCCTTGTAAGAGCTCTGAAGGCCCATAGTCCATCCTGCTTTACGTCTGCAAGGCCTCCACCCTCCTGCTCACCTGCGCCTCTGTTTCTCTAGCTTGGTCCTTTGTTCAAGAACACGAGTGTCGGCACCGTCTACTCCAGCTGCAGAGTGACCTCGCTCAGGTGAGATGCCAGGAGAGGATATTCATGCCTGCCCCCTTCCTAGACCCATCCCTCCTGTCCCTCCTTGTGGCGTGAACGCTCTTTAAACAATATTTAGTCCCTAACTGGCTTTCCCCCTCCATATTATCTACTAGTGTGGTGGAAGGACGTGGATGCCAAACTCCTATAGTGCCAATCGCAGTCTCCATTCACCTTCTTCCTCTACTGAGTGTGTGTCAACTCCAGAGATTTTTGGGTGGTTTTTTTTTCTTGTCTTTTTTTATTTCCATTCATTCACTGTTGCACTTTTCTCCCCTACCAACCCTCCCCCCACAGTTCACTCCCCTCTCGGAAAAGTAAAAGAAAAATTCTTTCATTGTTTTACAAACCCTCCCCCCAGGTCCACTCAACTATGCAGTCTTCACTCTAGACTCCTGTCATGACAATAATACCTAATTACATATCCCTTTTAAACAGTTTTCTCCTTCATCTGTTTCAATGTAGTATACATTATTGAACCCATCTTTCTCAGTCTCCCCCCAACCTCGATGTCAGTCTTGTTTTAAAACAGTGGCACCATGCAGTATTTGTCCTTTTGTGACTGAGATATTTCACTCAGCATAATGTCCTCCAAGGTCACCCATTATGAATAACATTGCATGAGTTCCTTGTTTTTCAATGCAGCATAGTATTCCATTGTGTGAATATACCACAGCTTCTCCAGCCATTCGTTTGTTGACGGGCACTTAGGTTGTTTCCAACTCCTTGCTATTGTGAACAAAGCCACGATAAACATGGGTGTGCATATATCTACTTCGATGTCAGTTATGGTCTCTTTGGGGTATATTCCCGGTAGTGGAATTGCTGGGTCAAATGGTATCTCTACTTGCAACTTTTTGAGAAAGTGCCATACCGCCTTCCACAGTGGTTGCACCACTTTTTTTAAAAAAAATTATTTTATTATTTTTGTGTGAGTGTACCGTCAAATCAGATCTAACTGGTACAGGAGGAGACTGTCCCACCTTCCCCGGCAGAGCATCTGGTGGGTTTGAACCGTGCACCTCTGGGATTGTAGTTGCAGCTCCTTACCACTAGGCCGCCAGAGCTCCCCAACAAGGTTGCACCATTTTACACTCCCATCAACAGTGAATAAGGGTTCCAATATCTCCACAACCTCGCCAACATTTGTTGCTTGCAACTCCAGAGGGTTTTTTTTTCCATTTCTTTATTATTTCCAAATTTTCTGTGTTTGTAATTGTTTTTAGCTGCCAATGATGTAGTAAAATCTATGCACAATAGCCACACCACAGGAGGAGAAGCTATCTCCTCCTATGCAATTTACTGCCTCTGAAAACCCACTGGAGGGTCAGCTGTGGGTCAGTTCTGACTCAACAGCCCACAAAAAAACATAAAACAGAACAAATCCATCCCCAGTCCTGTGTCATCCTAGTCCCATGCCATCCTAATGATAGCTAGCGTGTCGTATTCAATCATTGCAACATGGCCAATGTACCATCCATCTCATCGAGGGGCTCAACTCACTCTGTCTGGCCCTCCTCTGCATCAGACATGATGTCCTCTTTGCATTGTCCCCCAAATGAACAAGTCAGACATTGTTTTGTTGTAACCTATAAAGGTTCATAGGCTAATTCTCGAAAGAGTAGAGCCTCAGGTCTTACTTCCTGTTTTGCTTCCATCTGAAAGCACACAGGAGCCCTGTTGGTGATTGAAATACCAGTGGATGAACTTCCAGAGTCATTTCACCATCGAAGAAATGTTAGGCCAGCTTTGTAGCTTTTCTTGGACATTATTCTCCACAAAATATCTCAGTCACAAAAGGACAAATATTGCATAAGGCCACTGTTGTGAAACGGGATGAACATTAGGGTTGAAGGAAGGCAGAGAAGGAGGGGAAGAATGATGTATATAGCATTGAAACAGATGAGGGAGAGAACTGTTTAAAAAGGATATATGATTGGGTATTATTGTCGTGACAGGAGTCCAGAATGAAGGCTGCACAGTGGAGTGGACTTGGGGGGAGGGATGGCATAACAATGAAAGAGTTTTTCTTTTACTTTTCAAGGAGAAGAGTGAATAGGGGAGGCAAGGAGAAAAGTGCAACAATGAATGACTGGAAACCCTAAGTCTCTGTAAACTTTCATGAAAATTATTTTTTTTTTTTAAAGAAAGAAAAAATATTCCCCCTTCCTAGCATTCCTACATGTGTCTTCTCATCTCCAGATCTGAGAAAAAAGGAACGGCAACCAGCGTGGATGCTGTGTGCACTTACCTCTCAGACCCAACCAGCACTGGCTTGGACAGAGAGCAATTATACTGGGAGCTGAGCCAGGAGACCCAAGATGTCACCCAGCTGGGCCCCTACACGCTGGACAAGGACAGCCTTTACGTCAACGGTGAGTTCAGTGCTCAGCCAAAGGCCCTTCCTGTTCCCCTGTGGCCTCCCATAGCCACCATGCTCAGTTCATTCACATCTTTTGTCCGTGGCCTTTTGTTGTAGGGAGGGTCTAAGCTTGCCCCACACTGGCCTGCATCTTTGCATCTTTCATTCATGAGGAACTGGACATTTCTGGGTTCTTGGTGGTGCAAATAGTTCAGTATTTAGCTTCTAACATAAAGGCTGGCCGTTCAAGTCCAGCTCTCGAGGGCTGGCAATCTACTTGGGAAAAATCAGTCACAGAAACCATTCCATTCTACTTTGGCAAACATGGAGTCACTATGGTATTGTTTTTTAAAATTATAATGCCTTTAAATTTTCTTTTCATGACAGCTGTAAAAAATGAAAGGGGTTTGAGAGTGAGAGAAACAGCATAGGGGACCAAGGAGCAGACAGTGAGGCACAGAGAGGGCTGCACATGGAAACCCTTCCCGGGGATTCAGTTGCATTCCTAGGGTTTATCCATAAAATCTGTGCTTCAAGAACTCTCTCCAAATACTCTTTAAATGAGTCGATTTACCAAAACCCCTGTGCCCCATACTCCTTCCACTTCTTCCCACTGTGACGCTTCTTCACCCCCTTTTTCTATCTCTCTGCAGGTTACACTTATCAGGTCCTGACCTCCACCCTGAGCAGTGAGTACTGGAACCCTAAGATGCTACTTTTCCAAAGACCCCAAGAGGGGAAGGGCCAGGATCACCCCTGACTTTCCTCCTCAGAGGCCCAGCAGAGGCAAACCCAGCCCAGGCCTGAGGTGGAAGAGGAAAAAGGGTGTAAGGCCCCAGGGTGGGCCCCTCTTTGCCGAGGGAACCCCTTCCGTCTGTTTACCTCACTCCGTTTTCTTCTCAGCGGCTGCTACCTCGACCTTCTCCGCAGCAACTCCTGTGGCGACCTCTGCAAGCCCCACAGGTAGGCGCTTCCACTCTGAGATTCCTCCTGCACAGTCCTCAAGCTCGTGACGGTGGGGAACTTTGTGTGGAGCCGGGACACTTCATTCACCCGGGGAACAAGTACTTATAAACCCTGAGCCTTCAAGCTCTCGTAACATGGCAGTGAGGCAGGAGAAGCTGAGTGGTAGAAGTTCCACCTTCACGCAGGACACCTGCGCTGCCTGCTGGCCAATTCAGCATCCACTTCCCGTCTGTCAGAGGTAGTTTGCAGGTTGCTAAGAGGCTGAACTGGTTTCAGTGAAGCTTCCAGGCAAAGATGAACGAGGACGATAGGCCTGGGAGTCTACTTAAAAAACAAAACAAGGACTCGCCATGGCCGCCTTGCGTGTCCTCCTGCCCCTCGCCCGCAGCCCGATGAAGCTCCAGGCCAGCTCCTCGACGCTGCGCTCCTTCGCCTCGGGTGCCAACTTCCAGTACATCATCACAGAGAAGAAGGGGAAGAGTAGCAACGTGGGGCTGATCCAACTGAACCGCCCCAAGATGCTCAATGCGCTGTGCAATGGCCTCGTAATGGAGCTGAACCAGGCACTGGAGGCCTTCGAGGGGGACCCGGCCGTGGGGGCTATTGTCCTTACCGGAGGGGAGAAGGCCTTTGCAGCGGGAGCAGACATCAAAGAGATGCAGAACCAGACGTTCCAGGACTGCTACTCTGGCAAGTTCTTGAGCCACTGGGACAGACTCGCCCAAGCCAGGAAGCCAGTGATTGCTGCAGTCAATGGCTATGCTCTGGGCGGGGGCTGTGAGCTGGCCATGATGTGTGACATCATCTACGCAGGGGAGAAGGCCCAGTTTGGACAGCCTGAGATCCTCTTAGGAACCATCCCAGGTGCAGGGGGCACGCAGAGGCTCACGAGGGCCATCGGCAGATCGCTGGCTATGGAAATGATCCTCACTGGGGACCGGATCTCAGCCCAGGAGGCCAAGCAGGCAGGTCTTGTAAGTAAGGTTTTTCCTGTTGAGACCCTGCTTGAAGAAGCCATTGCCTGTGCAGAAAAGATTGCCAACAATTCCAAAATTGTCGTAGCGATGGTCAAAGAGTCCGTGAATGCAGCTTTTGAAATGACATTAACAGAAGGAAATAAGTTGGAGAAGAAACTCTTTTATTCCACCTTTGCTACTAATGACTGGAAAGAGGGGATGACTGCGTTCGGGAAAAGAGAAAGGCCAGTTTCAAGGATCACTAAGAGCCAGACGACCATGCCTTAAAGCCTTCATCTAAGGAGAAAAAGTAACATCTTCTGTCTGAGAAGCAAATAAATCGTTCTCTCAAAGGGGAAAAAAAAACAAGAAGAAAAAAAAACCCACCAAAAATAGTTGGTGGAAGCTGTACAGATCACCAGTGTTTGATCATGACAATGGCCCAGGGCCAGGGCTGCATTTTGTTTTATTGGGTATGAAGAGGTCATTTATTTACTATTGTACCTTGCCCATCCTTGCTGTCTTTTCACCCGGCTTTGACAACAGTTACAACCAGCAATGCAACAGGAAAGAGAATTCCAAGGAACCTCATCTGTGATGGTTTCTCAGCAAGGAAAACCAAGCACACCTTTACACGCTAGGATCGTGTTGTAATCAGCAGAGTGCTGGCACAAAGCAGAGCTTCGGAGGCCATGCAGTGGGTAGAAGGTTTTCTCTTTAATGCTCTTTCATTTCCAGGATAAAAGGGAATGGTGAGAATGATATGCACAATCTGAAATTGTCCTTTAAGGACACGGTCAGTGACATGGGCACAATTAGGATAGGTTAAGAATCAGTTCTCTCCAGCCTAAAGCAGATTTCAGTATCATCCACTGGTCCCACTGAGAGGCCTGGAGAAGCCACTGCAATCACCTGCCTTATGCATATTTTTCATAACTTATTAGATAAGACTTCCTGAAGGCATTCAGGCCACAGCAGCACACAGTCCGTTCCTGGACTGTCTCATGGTCCTAAGGGAAAGGCTTAGAAACACAGATTATGAGCCCATAAGGTCTGGGTTCAAAGTCTACCACCTAAGCACTGTATGATGTGGTCTAAGCTATTGAAACTCTTTACCTGCTTCCTACATCTATAAAATGAGGGTGATAATACTACCTTCCATCCAGTGGATTTATCTCAAGTCTACAGTTAAAATTTAAGTAAAATCTTTAAAGTAGGGCAGGGAGTATATCTCTATCTATCATCTATCTATCTATCTCCCATGTAAGTATTTCTTTACATAAATCAAAACAAAATTTTATCAGTAGAATGACTTTCACTGTTGTAAAACAGGACTGACATCAGGGTTGAGGGGATACTGAGAAAGATGGGATAAATAATGTATACTGCATTGAAACAGATGAGGGAGAGAATTGTTTAAAAGGGATATGTGATTAGGTATTTTCGTCATGACAGGAGTCCAGAGAGAAGGCTGCATAGTGGAGTGGACTTGGGGGAAGGGATTGTATAACAATGAAAGAATTTTTCTTTTACTTTTCAAAGAGAAGAGCAAATTGGGGGGGGAGGGGTGGGCAGGAAGAAAAGTGCAACAATGAATTAATAGAAATCCTCAGTCTTTGTAAACGTTCATTAAAATTAATTTAAAAAATAAAATTCAAAAACTAAGATTAAAAAGAAAGAAGAATGAGTTTCAGAGAACCATTATGGGTGAAAAACACAGTTAAATTTATAGAATCTTAGATGGCCCAAAAGTTTGCTCTATCTTTTGCTTCCAAAGTGTACTTTTTTCTTTTCTTTTTATAGTGATCTGAGTAAAAGTTTACAAAGTAACTTGATTTCCTATTCAACCATTCATATATATTTTGTTTTATGACATGAATTACAATATTCACAATGCAACCACACCCTTCCCACCTCTTCCTTGGGGTTCTCATTTCTCTTAATCCTTCGACCTGTCCCTTTCTACCTTCCGAGTTTTCTCCCTGGGCAGATGCTGGCCTTTTTATCTTACGTGGTTGAGTCTTCTGAGGATTGAGGGCCTTAGTTCAGTTAGTTACTATTGTTCATGTGATGGGCCTGTTTGTTTGACTGCAAGGTCAACCACAAGAGTAAATTTTAGTTTAGGTTCAAAGTGTGAATAAGGGCCATAAATTCAGAGACTCCACTAGTCTCTGTAAGACTAGTCTCTATAAAACTAGTAAACCTGGCCATTCTGATGTCTTTAAGTTTTGTTCTACATCTTTCACTCACTCTGGTCTGAGACCATCTACTGGTTCCTTTTAGAGCATGCAGTAGTGGTAGCAGGGCACCATCTATTCCTTCTGATCTCTGTGCCCTGCAGCTTGAGCTTCACACAGCCTGTTAGTCCTTAAGACTAACTGTTTCTTTGTACTGTTGGGGTTTTTTCTCTTCTTTTTTCTGGGCAGGAAGAGACCTAGCTGTTTGTAAGATTTTTAAGATCCCAGTCATTACTCACCAAAGTAGGATGTATAACATTACCTTTGTGGACTATGTTATGGCAGAAGGCTTTGGTGGCCTATTGGTAAGAAGCTGTGCTGCAATCCCAAAGGTAGGCAGTTCAGATCCACTAGCTGCCCTGTGAGAGAAGGATGGGCAATCTCCATGGAATTAACTACCTCTGAAAACCTGCAGGAGTGCCAGCTATGAGTCAGTTCCAACTTAACAACACACAATAACAACAGTGTTATGACAGTAGTACAATATTGTATACGCACCCCAGCGTCGTGTAGTTCACGCTAGTGTCCAGATTAAGGTCCCTTCCCTACTGACACTCCTTCTTGCAGAGGAAGCACCAGGTCAAGGTTGAAGACATACTGTAGGACGGCTCAGGCTGGCGGACCCTGAACATGAGGTCAGTTCAAGAAGTATCTCTCTTGCTTTCATTGCAGCCACTGGCCCTGCCTTGGTGTTCTTCACCCTCAACTTCACCATCACCAACCTCCTCTATCAGGAAGACATGCTTCCTCCTGGCTCCTTGAAGTTCAACATCACAGAGAGGATCCTACAGCGCCTGGTGAGGGCCCCACTCACCTCACTTCATCCTCACCTACATGTGTTCACCCTACCCGTGAGGTCATGATGTCATGCTTTCCCATGGACACCAAACTGGTCCGCCTGGACACATCCTGCCAGACATCACACACACACACGCACACACACAAGTCTATGCCTCCTCACTGACACCAGATCTGCCTGCCTTCACCCTGTCATTTGTGTCAATTGCTATTATCTTACAAGCAAATGTCCACCTACTGATAGTAGCCCTGTCCACCAATGCTGGACAAGCTCACCTCAGCCCTGCCAGGAACGCCTGATGCTGGTCTCCTCAACACGCCAAGGCTTGCTCATCTCACTCCTGCCCACCTCTGCCCACCTAACCCTCCTACTCACCTCTCTACTCTGACAGCTTGGGCCCTTATTCAAGAACACCACGCTCGGCTTTCTCTACGCTGGCTGCAAACTGACCTCACTCAGGTAAGACCAGTGATGCCCCAAGGGCCTGGGAGTCTGAAGTCTGGGCTACCTTCTTTTTCTCCTGACTGAGGGTACAATATCTTAGCAGAGGTGGGAGACAGGTGGCACTGGCCTCAAGATCGAGACAGTTCCTGATTCTCCTTCCCACGTCCCAAGATAAGAAAGCCTGACGTCTTCCTGGTCACATTCTGAACTCCCTCTCTACTTTCCCTGACCAAGGAAGGCACCAAAGAGTGTGATTTCTGTTCCAGGAGATTCTTTCCAGTCAAAAAGGCTCTTTCCCACTCTAAGGCTGAATCCAAGTTTTCTCTCTCTCTCTGTCCTCCCCTTCCCTCCACTTCTTTCCCCTCCCCTCCCTTCCCCTTCTTTCCCCTCTCATTCCCTCCCTCCCCCTCCTCCTTCTCCTCCTCCCCTCCTCCTCTTCTCTTCCTCCTCCTCCTCCTTCTTCTTCTTTCTCTTCTTCTTCTTCTTCTTCTTCTTCTTCTTCTTCTTCTTCTTCTTCTTCTTCTTCTTCTTCTTCTTCTTT
>NW_006399987.1:139148-187350 GCF_000299155.1 Elephantulus edwardii | reverse complement strand
CTCTCTCTCTCTCTCTCTCTCTCTCTCTCAGCTGCTCAGGTACCCTGTCATGAGAATGCAAGTTTCAGTCTTCCCGTTTAATAAAAGTTTCTACCCCATGACTCTGCACATGGGCCGTTGTGCCTTCAGAGAATCTAAGTCCGATTTCTCATATCTCTAACAGGTTCCGCTTTCCTCTGATCTCTACCTGTCCTGTCTGCTACAACCTCAGGACCTCTCCTGAGCAACTCCACTTATTGTCATCTCCTCACCCTCCCTCTCCAGGCCTGAGAAGGATGGGGCAGCCACCGGAGTGGACTCCATCTGCTACTACCATCCTGACACCGAGGGCTACAGGCTGGACCGAGAGCAGCTGTACTGGGAACTGAGCAGGCTGACACACGGAGTCACTCGGCTCGGCCCCTACACCCTGGACAGTGACAGTCTCTATGTCAATGGTGAGGGAGAGTCATCTTTTTTTTGGAAGCCCAGTAGCCCCACTTCCTCCCTCTCTGCCCCTGTGTCCTCCTCTCTCTCACCTTCCTCATCCTTTCTCTTGCTTTCTTCACAGGATACACCCATCAGACCTTGACCGTGACTCCCAGCCGTGAGTATTCTAATCTTCTGAAAACTCAATAACCCCTATAGTAAGGTCAGTCTTTAGGCATGGAAGAAGCCATGAAAACACAGTCTCCACTTCTCCAACCATCCCATCCAGCTTCTCTGAACAGTGACTCGTATTAATTTTTAAAAGCATCCCCTCCGAAGAGGAATGATCTATATTGCATTGAAACAGATGAGGGAGAGAACTGTTTAAAAGGGACATATCAATGGGTATTCTTGTCATTACAGAAGTCCAGAGTGAAGACTGCATAGTGGAGTGGACTTGGGGGGAGGGATTACATAACAATGAAAGAGTTTTTCTTTTTCTTTTCAAAGAGAAGAGTGATTAGGAGGGGAGGGATGAGTAGGGACAAAAGTGCAACAATAAATGACTGGAAACCCTAAGTTTCTATAAACTTTCATTAAAATTAATTTTAAAAATTACAAGTATATTGAAAAAAAGCGTCCCCTCCGTGGCACCTCTTAAATAATGGGGTACTCACCTGAAGCACACTGGATCATTTCCTCCCCAGCTTCTACAGTAAACGTAGTTTCTACAGGGATGTCGATATCCTTTTCAAGTTCCACAGGTAGGAATCTGCCTTGACGATGATACTCCCTGCCATTGCTCTTGTGATATATCCAAAGGTCACTCAGAACATCTTCCAAGATGTTCCTTAGTCCATGGCGTTTCTTGAATACCGGTCCCAATCCTAGCATTCTTCCTTCTAACTTGCATCTGAAACCTAGAGTTGACCCCTGTCTTCAAATCTCCCCCCCCCATCTTTGTTATTATCATATAGTATTAAATCAATTCAAGCTCAGGATCACCCTATAAGTCAGCATAGAACTGTCCCATAGCCTTTCCAAAGCTGTCATATTTATGAAAGCCAACTGGGACATTCCTCCCCCCCCCTCCCCCCACCCCCTGGAGAGCTTGGGAGCAGCTAGTGGGTTTGAACTGCTGATATCTGGTCAGCAGTCAAAGGTTTAATCTCTGTGCCACTAGGGCTCCTTTATCTTACTGCCCTGCCTCCCAAACCTGGGCTTATGGGAGAAGATCCAGTTAAAGGAATTGAAGTTGCTGGTTACCATTTACCTGGACGTCCTCAGGGTGGAGAGTACAGCTGACTGAAGCCCTCTGGTGGAGAGAATCAGATACTACATACGGGAAGGCAAGGGATCATCCACTGAGGAGCATCTGAGTTCCACACAGGATTCCTTATGTGCCTTCCCTGTTGCAGCCACCAGTCCAACCCTGCTGTTCTTCACCTTGAACTTCACCATCACCAACCTGCGCTACTCCGAGAACATGGGCCATCTGGGATCTGCCAAGTTCAACAACACTGAGAAGGTCCTACAGCGCATTGTAAGAGCACCAAATGCCTACTGCACGCCTCCCCTTGCACCTATATGACCCCAGCCCTCCTCCTCACCTCCTTCTCTTTATCTAGCTTGGTCCTTTGTTCAAGAACACCAGCGTCGGCACCCTTGACTCCAGTTGCAGAGTGACCTCGCTCAGGTGAGATGCCCAGGAGAGGATATTCAGATCTGCATCCCTTCTAAAGTCCTTTCCTCCTGTTCGTACTGTTTGCTCCACACCTGGCCATCTGTGTATCGAGATGCCCTATTACCTCCTACACCTATTCCTGCCCATTCAGGATTCCATTCTGCCCGCCTTCTGGTCCTGTCCAAAAAAATATGAAACTGACATAAACAGTCTTTTTGCCATAAATGTTCCTTCACCCACATTTAACACGCTTCATCGTAATTGTTGTTCAATGCCATGGAGTGGAGCACAACTCACAGCAACAACCCTGTGAACAAAAGGCCTGAAGCTTTTCTATAACTATCATCATTTCATAGAGTTCCCAGGGCAAGATTGTGAGCTTGGTTTTTCTCTCTTAGCGTACTCTGATAGTGTGGTGGCAGGAAGCAGGTTCCTGGATAATCAACAAATACAGTGCCTCTTCCAACCTCATTCACCTTCTCATCTCTCAAACATGAACAAATCCTAGACTTTTTTTTACCCACTATTCCTTTCCTTAGCCCCAACTGTCTTTGGTGGTTGTTAGGCTACTGTTGACTTGAATTAAGAAAACTGACAAAATGTTGCACAGTTGTCATGATGCCCTATTATCCTAGCAACTCACAGGATGCTCTTGTCAATCACTGTGGTGGTTGCACCGATCCATCCCGCTGAGGGTCTCCCCCTCCTTTTATGACCCTCTGCTGCGTCAAACATTATGTCCTCCAACTTGTCATTGTTATTATGTGCCATCGAATGGCCTGTGACTCATAGTAACCCTATGTACAGTAGCTCTGAAGCCTTCTCTAGCCTGAGCCAGTCTCTCCGGCATACCTACCCCCATGACCCCATTGACTGTGTCAATCTATCTCATCCGGGGTCCTCCTCTCCTACTCTGTCCCTCCACTCTTCTGAGCATGATGACCTTCTTCTAGAACAGGTGCCTCCTGGCCAAGTGCCCAAAGTATGTGAGATGGAGCTTCAAAATCCTAGCCTCCATGATGCATGCCCTCCACTAAAGACTGATTTCTTTGATGAATACCTTAGGAAAGGAGTGAGACAGTGTTCGGTTTCTGTATTGCATGAGTAATCAGAAGATTGCCAGCTGGAATCCATAGCACATTCAAAGAGCAGGCAGTCTCTGTCTACAAACACTTACATTCTTGAAAATGGAGTGGAAACAGAAGTCCTATTTCAACAGAAGTGGGATTTGGGTTTGTTTTTATTTTAAGTAGATGGCACACCTTTCTTCCCAGTCTGCTTTACTCCGAAATTTCCATTTAAAGATGTCCACCAAGAACAACCCTGCTGGTGGTTAGAATCGGTGGCAAAACTCCAGAATCCTTTTACCGCCGGAGGAATGTTGATTCAAGTTTACGGCTTTTCTCTTACGTGCATCGTTCTTGAAACGCACCCTCATCTTCAGTCCTTGCATATGGATCCAAGTCTGGCTGGTCATCTTTCTCTCCTCCTTCCCTCCAGCCCCTCCCTGTCCTGCCTTCCTGATCTCAGGAGCCCTGGTGCAGATACCCTTTGTTCATCTCCTTGTCCTCCCCGACCCCAGACCCGAGAAGGACGGGGCAGCCACTGGAGTGGACGCCATCTGCACTCACCACGCTGACCCCGAGGGCCACGAGATAGACCGAGAAGAGCTATACTGGGAGCTGAGCAAGCTGACTGATGGGGCCACGCGCCTGGGTCCTTACACCCTGGACAAGGACAGTCTCTATGTCAATGGTGAGGGGGTGCCGCCTTTTCTGAAGCATGGCAGGCCCTACACCCTCTTTCTCTGCCCTTCCCTCTCACCTTCCTCACTCTTTCTCCCTGTCCCTCTACAGGTTACACCCACAAGACCTCAGCCACCACTCCTAACAGTGAGTATTCTGAGGCTTTAGAGCATCTGATAACCCCTGGGGCTGCCTGCACACGAAGCTCTGCCCCTCAGAATGGAAGAGGTCATGGGAACACTGCCTCCAATCCCCCTTCAATCCACCGCACTGACAGCTCCCTTCAGCAAGCAGCTGTCAAACCCTGACAAGCCACATATGTGGCATCTCCTCCCTGCAACCACTAGGATGCTAGGGTCCACTGCAAACACTCTGGGTGTCCTTCTCCCCAGCTGATGCAGTGGGTTTGACTTCTGCAGGGATGCCAAGCCCACCTCCAATTCCACGGGTAGGAATCTGACTTGCTGAAGAAGTTCCCTGCAATTTCTGTTGGGTTCTAACCAAAGAAGCAGGAGGAGTGACAGAGGGGGCTCTTTGAAATGGTGTTGCTAGGTTCGGGGAGTTTCTTGAGTCAGAAGTGACTCATGGCATGGAAGAACAACAAAGGTTAGAGGTGATTTGAAGACAGAGGAAACTATAGGTTTCAGATGCAAACACTTATTATTCTAGCTTGTATCTGAAGCCTATAGTTCCCTCTGTCTCCAAATCACCTCCAACCTTTGCTGTTCTTCTGACTCAGAATAAGTCTACGAGACAGATTAGAACTTCCTCATATTGGTTCCAAGGCTTTGGTCTTACAGACACTGGTGCCGCTACATCTTCCTCCTGGGCTGTGCCTAGGACTTGACCACTGGGCCAGTAGGACACTCCATTATCTCATGGTAGTGTCTCAGATCTTCTGGGAGAAAATCCAGTTGCAGAGATTCAAATTGTTATCACTTGCATGAACTTCCATAGGGTAGAAAATACAGCTCAGCGGCGCCATCTGGTGGAGAGAATCAGACACTCATGTAGGAGGGCTGGAGAAAGCTGGGCAAGACCTTGACAAAGGAGGATGAACTCAGAGCCCAAGACAGGATTTCTTATCTGCCTCCCCCATTGCAGCCACAAGTCCAACCCTGCTGTTCTTCACCTTGAACTTCACCATCACCAACCTACGCTACTCTGAGAGCATGGGGTATCCTGGATCTGCCAAGTTCAACAACACTGAGAAGGTCCTACAGCGCATTGTAAGAGCCCTGAACGCCTGCTGCCTGCCTGCTTTCACCCCGTCTTGATCTCAGCCCCTTCTGCTCACCTCTTTGTCCTTCTCTAGCTTGGCCCGTTGTTTGAGAACACCATCATTGGCACCCTCTACTCCAGCTGCACCATCACCTCGCTCAGGTGAGATGCCCAGGAGAAGCTCTTCACACCTGCCTGCCCCTCAGAGATGCTGCACCTCCTGCCCATCCAGTGCTTGCTTCACACCTGGGCACTTGGGGATAGCAATGTCACATCCTCTTCTTTGTGCACATCTTGTCTGTTCTATGTACATTCTGCCTCTCTTCTAGTCCTGTCCAAGGGAGAGAACATGCCCCAGGAGTTAGCTCATTTAAAAAAACAAAAACACAAAAAAACCCAAAAAAACAACTTTCTGTCTGAAGAAAATATCAAGCAAAACTAACAGTTCCTGTGGCATGCATATTCTTTCCTCATTTATCATATTCAAGGGTGACAAACCTAAGTCATGGGCAAACTCTCAGGACTGTCCTCGCCTGTTCTTGAGTCCCTCCTGATCGTGTCATGTCAGGAGGCTCGCAAATGGCCATTAAACAAATACTGTCTCAACTCCAATCTCAGCTCTCCTTCTCCAACACTAGTCATGTCGATACCTTTTGGTATCTATTCCCTTAAACCCTCACATTACCTTCAGTGGTGATTGTTAGTCTCATCTGACTTGAATCCAGATCAGGAAAACCTTACAGACAGCAGAGTAAGATTGTCCCCAGCCTTGCATCTCCTCATAACAACCAACATTCTCTTGTCAGTAACCGAGGTTATTGTACTATCCATATGATTAAGGGTCTTCCTCACCTGTCTGGCTTTACTCTGCATCAAACATGACGTCCTCCTCTAGGGAGTGGCCTCTTTTGGTGATGGACTTGACGTAAGTCAGTCCGTAAGATGATGTTTTGTTATAAGCTGCAAAGGTTTTCTTTGTCTCACTGTCAGAGCAGGCAGACACATTTCCTTCTCGATCTATGTTAACCTGAACGCACCACTGAAACCTCACCTTGAAAAACCTCACTGGTGGTTGAAACACCAGCAGCAAGACTTCCAGAAAAATTTATTTCAGCTCTGTGGCTTTTCTCAGGCACTACCATTCTTTTTAATATTTTTATTATTACTAATTTTAATGAAAATTTACAGACTTTGAATTCCCATTGTTGCACTTTTTTCCCTCCCCACCCCACTCCCCCAGTTCGCTCTTCTTGTTGAAAAGTAAAAAAAAATTAAAAAAATCTGTCATTGTTATACAAGCCGTCCCCCCCAGGCCCACTCCACTGTGCAGCCTTCGTTCTGGACTCCTGCCATGACAATAATACCTAATCACATGTCCCTTTTAAACAGTTCTCTCTCTCATTCTTAAACCCCACCCTCATCATCAGTCCTGCATATGTCCTCACACCCCAGGCCTGAGAAGGGTAGAGCCGGCACTGAAGTGGACGCTGTCTGCACCTACCACTCAGACCCAACAAGCACTGGGCTGGACAGAGAGCTGCTGTACTGGGAGCTGAGTCGTGGGACGCAAGGTGTCACCCAGCTGGGTCCCTACACCCTGGACGAGGACAGCCTTTATGTCAATGGTGAGCACTGGGGCTGCGGCCAGGGCTCCTCCGGCCTCCCTGTGGGCCTCAGCACAGCCACTGTGCTCTGCACTGGCGTCTTCCCTTGAGGGAAACTTTAAGCACCTCCCAGACTCACTTGGACCTTTGCACCTTTCTTCATGAGGAAGTTCAGTTCTGGGTAGTGCACATGGTCACACATTCAGCTGCTAACTGGAAAGTCAATTGTTTGAGTCCACCCAGAGGTATCTCAGGAGAAAGGCCTGGTGATCTACTTCTCAAAAAGTCAGCCACAGAAAACTTATATTGTGCAATTCCACGCTTGCACACAGAAGATCACCATGAGTTGCAGTGTTTTTTTTTTTTGTTTTTTTTTTAAGTGGAAATAAAATTTTTATTATGTGGTTTTCTGGAATTTTCTAATTTTTTAAAAAAATTATTAAATTTTATTAGTATTAATGAACATTTACAGGGATTTTGGGTTTTCATTCCTTCATTGCTGTACCCTTCTCTCTACCCTCCTCCCCAGTTTGTTCTTCTTCCTCCGCCCTCTGAATGTCTGTTTTAATTGTCCAATTGCCACAGTGCTTGTCAAAGCCAGTTCTGGTTTTTTTTTCTAAATGAGGGAGTTGTGAAACGAGGAATTGGAAAGTCAGGAGAAGTGGAGGGGTGGATTGGCAGATACATAAGCCAATCAGATGCGCTGATACAGAAATCCTCCCTTGAGCTGTAGGTTTTGGTTCTGGGGTTTGTCAACAAGGTTGGCACTTTGAGGACTGCACTCCCTAACTGTTACTTAAATGGATTTTCTTGGAAACCCTGGATGCCCCCTCTTTCTCTCACATCCCCTCATTCTTACAGCTGTGCCCCCTCTCTGCCTCTCTCCGCAGGTTACACCCATCAGGCCCTGCCCTCCACCCTCAGCAGTGAGTCATTGCACCCTGGTAATGCTACCTTCCCCTTCCCCCAGCCCCTAGGAGGGAAAAGGCCAGGACTTCACATGTCTTCCCTCCCCAGTGGCCCAACAAAGACAAACCCAGCACAGGAAAAATGATACAAGTCCCAGGACATAACCATGTCCGGCTGGGGGGGACCTTTTCTCCACATTTACCTCACTCTTTTCTTCTCAGCTGCTACTGCCTCTACCGTCTACCCAGCAACCACTGCAGCTCTGGTTCCTGTCTCCACAGGTAAGAGCTTCCTCTCTGCGATTCTCATGTACTTGATGGTGGGAGGCATCACAGGGGAGCCAGGACCCTTCCTTAACTCATCCAAGGTTTATAAACATCACCGTGTAAAAAAGGCATCAGTGAGACAGACAGTGGGAGGATTCAGTGGTAGAACCCCCAACTTCCACACAAGAAACCTGGCTTGACTCCTTAACCATGATGCACCCTTTTCATGCCCCCACCTCTCTGTCAGTGGGGGTTTGCATGTTGCTAAGAGGCTGGACTTCCAGACTAGGATTAATGAAGAAGAAACACCCAGTAATGTACTTTTTATTATTATTATTATTATTATTATTATTTTTGTGTGCGTGTACCGTCAAATCAGATCTGACTGGTACAGGAGGAGATTGTCCCTCCTTCCCCGGCAGAGCATCTGGTGGATTCGAACCATGCACCTCTGGGATTGTAGTTGCAGCTCCTTGCCACTAGGCCACCAGAGCTCCCCTCAGTAATGTACTTTTAAAAAACCAAAACAACAACAACAACAACAAACTACCAAAAACAATGCTCCATTTCCACAACCAACCATGAAGATGAAGTGGGCCAAGGCAGAATTTCATTCTGTTTATATTAAGGAGTCAGTCACCAACGCTGGGACTCTCTCGGCAGAAGTTAATAACAAAAGCCACGCAGCGATATAGAGGATGCCAAGGGCCCTGGCCTCCTATAGGCTCCTGGCAAAGAAGATGAGAATTCATCGTATACACACTATCATGCCTACAATCACATCTATTACCTACATTTGCACGACAGTCACCAAGGTGTTAGGACAAAGTGATTACTCTGAGGACATAGAAGTGTGTGAGGGGTTTCTTTTTGATGCTTCTTTTTAATTCTCAGGGAAAAGGGGGAGTCCTGTGAGCTACATGTCCCCCCAGGAAATGCCCTTTTGAATCAGGTTTGTCTGAGGACCAGATCTGCTTTCTAATCTCCCAGTGGCCCAATGTCACTTTCCACATTACTCACTGGACAACTGCCTTATGCATCTCTTTGGTTATTTATTAGACAGGACTTCCTGAGGGTATTAGAGCAATCAGGCCACAGCACGCAGCGTTGGTCAGACCTGTGCTTGGGGGAAGGATTAGGAGCACAGACTATGGGTCCACAAAACCTGGGTTCAAATCCAATCATGTCACTTAATCATGGATTTATATGAGGCTATTATTATTATTGAAGCTCTCTTTGTCTACTTACTAAATTGTTGTTGTTATGTGCCCTCTGAGTCGGAATCAACTCATAGCTGACTCTCCAGTGAGATTTCAGAGGCAGTGAATAGCATGGGAAGAGATTCCCGATCCCTCTCCAGCGAAGCAACTGGTGGATGTGAATTGCAACTGGTGAATTTGAACCTTGTGTCTTTGGAATTGAAACACAGCTTCCTACCATTAGGCCACTAGAGCTCTTACCGAATATGTAAGAAAGGGAAAATAATACTGTCTCCATCCAAAGGATTTGTCTCAAGGGTTAAGTAAATGGAAATTCAAGTTAGAACCGAGTTTGACACACAAAAATTTAAGGTAAATATCCCTTTAAGCTAAACAAACAAACCCAAGTATGTAAAGTAGGTGCCCAATTTGGACTAATCCAATTTGAGCATCAACCGTATGTAGTTCATTCATTAGTGTTCAAGACTTACCTATTCCTGATGAATTGCATTGGGGAAATCTGCTGTCAGGGACCACTCCAGAGTACTGAAAAGCAACGATGTCAGTCTAGAGACTAAGGTGAGCCTAATCCAAGCCATGGTCTTCACAATTACTTATGCGTCAAAGAGCTGGACGATGACTAATGATAGCAGAAGAAGAATTAATGCCTTTGAATTGTGGTGCCAGAGGAGAGTCTTGAACATACCATGGACCACCAAGAAAACAAATAAGTCTGTCTTGGAGAGGGTGAAACCACGTTTCTTCTTGAAGGCTAGGATTTTGAAGCTCCATCTCACGTACTTTGGACATGTGGCCGGGATAGACTGGTCCTTGGAGGAGGACATCATGCTTGGAAGGGTGGAGGGACAGCGCATGAGAGGAAGACCCTGGATGAGATGGATTGATACAGTAACTAAGGCAATGGGGGTAAGTGTGTCGGAGTCAGTGAGACTGTCTCAGGACAGGGCAGGCTTCAGAGCTCTTGTACGTAGGGTCTCTGTAAGTCACAAGTGACTTCACGGCACATAACAACAACACAACTGCCAAACAGGAGCTCTGGTGGCCTAGTGCCAAGAAGCTGTGCTTGAGGGCACCAGCTTCTCCACTGCAGAAGGATGGACAATCTCCTCCCTTGCAATGAACTGCTTCTGAAAAAAAGGCAGGGTTTAGAGCTGCTGTACAAACTATGGTTCTCAGGGGACACAACAGCACCTAACAACAACTGTATGTACTGGATTAATGAGAGCCAATTTGGGAAAAAAAGAAACCCAGGCAAGGGGCTCTGTCTCCCTGGAATCTTAATGATAAAGATTAGAAATTGTCCGCTTTCTGCTTTAGCCCCATTGCACACTGTTTCACATGCATCCTCAGTGCACCTCAGTTAAGGCTGGCATCTGGGCTGAGGTCTCCTCCCTGTTGAAACTCACCCTTGTGGAGCTGAAGACACAATGTGAGATGTTTCAAGTTCAGGGTCCTGGGACATGGCGTAAACTCAGTGAGGGTGTCTCTCGCACTGTCCCTGCAGCCATTGGCCCTGCCCTGGTGTCATTCACCCTCAACTTCACCATAACCAGCCTCCCCTATGAGGAAGATATGCATTCCCCAGGTTCCTTGAAATACAACACCACAGAGAGGAGCCTACAGCGACTGGTGAGAACCCCCTCATCTGGATGTACCCTGCCCAGAGATGCTATCCCTCCCTACCTGCCGGCACAGCCCTGCCAGTTCCATCCTACCATATGTGTGGATGGTGGTCTCATACAACAAGGGTCTATCCACGGATAGCCCTCTTCCTTGTCCTTTATCCTGACCAGTGATGCCGAGCCTGCCAATTCGTGCTGACCTCCCCCACCTCAGTCCTGCTAGGTACACTGATGCTGGCCCAATGCCCAGTCACCTGACCACTGTCTCACCTCTACCTTCACAGCCCGCCTACTCACTTTGCTTTCCTTTGACAGCTTGGGACCTTGTTCAAGAATACCAGTGTTGGACCCTTCTACGCTGGCTGCAGGCTGACCTCACTCAGGTGAGACTTCACAGTAGCCTAACTGGCCCCAGCTTTCCCAAGTACACCAGGCCCAAGGGCTCTGACTTGGTAAAAAGGGATAGAGATTGTTCACAGCTTTAGTCTGCTTAGCTCCACAGTCAACACTCTTCGCCACCAGTAGCCAGGAAATTAAAAGGCGTATTGCCATGGGAAAGTCTGCTGTTAGGGACCTCTCCAAAGTTCTTGAAGAGCAATGGTGTCTCTCTGGAGACTAAGGTGCGTCTGATACAGGCCATGGTCTTTGTAATCACTTATTATGCATCAGAGAGTTGGACAATGACTAGGGAGGACAGAAGGAGAATTGATGCCTTTGAGCTGTGGTGCTGGAGAAGAGTATTGAGAATACCATGGACTGCTAGGAAAACAAACAGATTCATCCTGGAGAGGGTTAAACGGGGCGGCTCCTTGGAGGCAAGGATTCTGAGGCTCCGTCTAACATATTTGCACATGTTGTAAGGAGAGACCAGTCCTTGGAGAGGGACATCATGCTTGGTAGGGTGGACGGACAGCACAGGAGGGGAAGACCCTCTATGAGGTGGATTGATTCAGTGACTAGGATAATCGGGATGGGAGTGTCGGAGACAGTGCGATTGGCACAGAACAGAGCAGAGTTTAGGGCTGTTGTACATAGGGTCGCTATGATTAGCAAGCAACTTGACGGCACATAACAACAACAACAACACACAGTCACAGCAGAGGTGGGATTCAGAGAGCACTGGCTCCAGCACCCAGGAGTCGCCTGGTGCTCCTTCTAACCCACGGGTTCTGCAAAGCCCATCAGCAGGACAGCCAGCCCCTCCTTCATTACCCACTGATCTCCTGCACCCTGATCTCTGACCAATAGGAGCATTTCTTTCAGATGTTAAATTCTATCCCCAAGGAATCTCGCCAGGGGTCCCTTCTCTACTTGCTTGAATGCCAAATCCCAGCTCTTCTAGTGCTTCCCGTGTGAGCATGTGTGAGCTCTGTTATCACAACTCCATGAGGATACAGGCTTCAGGCTTTGAATGTAATCAAAAGCCCCCAGCTGTGATTCCTGATTATGCTTGCATTCCTAAGCTGAGGTTCTCTCTGTGACTCTAAGTCTGGCTTCTCTCCAGTTATCAGGCTTTTCCTTGGACCCTCGTCTGTCCTTGTGGTCTCAGGACCCTCCTGGGGAATTCCTTTCATTGTCATCTTTTCCTCGTCCCTCTCCAGGCCCAAGAAGGATGGAATAGCCACTGGAGTGGACACCTTCTGTGCCTACTACACTGTCTCCGAGGGCTACAGTCTGGACAGAGAGGAGCTGTACTGGGAACTGAGCAAGCTGACCCATGGGGTCGCCCACCTGGGCCCCTACACCCTGGACAGTGACAGTCTGTATATTAATGGTGAGGGAATGTCATCTAAAAAAAATAATAACATAAAACCAAAACTTAGTAGGGCCCCTCTATCTCTCCCTTGTTCTCCTCCTTCACCTTCCTCATCCTTTCTCCACAGGTTACACCCACCAGAACTTCACCATGACCGCCAGCAGTGAGTATTCTTCAGAAAAACTGATAACCCCAGTGAGCCTCTCCCACCAGGTTCAACCCTTAAGAATGGAAGTGGACACTGTCAAAACTCCCCAGCAACCCTCCCTCAAGTTTTCGAGAGTGGAGACTTCTTTCTTAGATAATTCCTTCTTGTTCGTGGTCACGTCTGATGTAACAGAAATATGTTGTTGTTGATTGCCTTCGAGTGGAGCATGACTCCTAACGACGCTACGAACAAAAGGCCTGAAGCTCCTCTACAACTATCAATATTTATCGAAGTTTATAGAGATTCCAGAGGCATTTAGGAAGTGGACGTCCTGACCCCTTCCCCCCCAAAAAACCACCACACTACCAATAAACTTTGGAACTTAGGTGGGAGGGATATTATTTTGCAAAATGTTCCTCAGATTGTCCAACAGATCTTGGCAGGTCAGTTCATCTCAGAAGGTGATCTGACATTTCACAAACTGCCTCACCCTGGGGAAGTTTGGGTTCCTCAACTCCCCACCTTGTCACCTCTTCTCACAGCAGTCTAGCCTAGACTTGACACGTCGGGTATATGAGCAGTCAGGATCACGTAGAACAGAACTTGCCTGGTTTCAGCAAAACACACTGATCGGGATGGCCTGCGTCCAGAAGGTCTTTGTGCACATCCTGTCTAGGCCTGATGTAGGACACAGCCTCTCTCACTCTTCCCTACTCCCATGTAGCCCCTGGCCCTGTCCTAATGCCCTTCACCCTCAACTTCACCATCACCAACCTGTACTACACAGAGGACATGCAACCAGGCTCTGCCAAGTTCAACTCCACGGAATCCATCCTACAGTGGCTGGTGAGAACACACCCCGCCCCATCCTCCTTCTCCAACTTCCCCTCCACCTTCACTGTACCTCTGACTTCCCACCACTACCACCTTCAGGGTACCTCTGGTTTCTCCCCCTTCATGCGTCTTTCACTTCTCCTCTACCTTAATTTCACCTCCCTGCTATACTTTCTGAGAACCTAGAGTGCTTAAAACCATGGGCTCAAAAGCAGACAGTGTCAAGTCCAAACATTGGTACTGTCACTTAAAAGCTATGTGACCCTGTGGTTGGACATTTGGGCTGTCTCCATGTTCTTCTGATGGTGAATAATGCTGCTATGAACATTGGTGTACAAATCTTAATTTATGCCTCAGTCCTCATATTCTCAGGGTCTATTCCAAGTAATGGAATAGCTGGGTCATATGGAATTTCTATGTTCAGCTTTTTGAGGAAGCACCAAACTGCCTTCCAGAATGGTTGTACCATTTTACAGTCCCACCTACAATGTCTATGAGTTCCTTTCTCGACACATCCTCTCCAACATCTATTACTTGCTGCCCTGTTAAACTGACACTCTTACTGGAGTGAGATGGTACCTCATTATGATTTTTATTTGCATCTCTCTTAATGCCAGTGATTTGGAACATTTCTTCATGTGTCTGTTTGCCATTCGAATATCTTCCCCTGTGAAAATTCTTTCCATGTTTTTTGCTCATTTTGTAATGGGGAGGGGAGTTTGAGGGAATTTGTTTAAATTTCTATTTTAATTTTGTAAATAAACTAGTAGAAAAATTTTTAAAAATTAAAAATTTTAAAGAAGGTGGATTGATTCAGTGACTGGGTTAGTTGGGATGGGAGTGTCAGAGACAGTGCAATTGGCACAGGACAGAGCAGTTTAGGGCTGTTGTACATAGGGTCGCTATGAGTCACAAGCGACTGGACAGCACATAACAACAGCAACAACATGTGACCCTGGACTCATGACCTTGACTTTTGCTACTTCTCCTTCCTCATCTGCAAAACTGAGATGATAGAAGCATTTATCCCACCGGCTTGCTTTTGATAATTAGATTTTAGGAGAAAGGCGAGTTGCTGTTTTATTAAAATTGTTTATTGTTTCAAAATAGTAACTTTACAGGCACTTTCTTTGCTTCTCCCTCTTCCTCAGCTCAAGCCCTTATTCATCAACAGCAGCCTTGGTGCCCTCTACGCTGGCTGCAGACTAACCACACTGAGGTGAGATTTCCCCTCTGTTCTCTCTTAAAAGAGAGAGCAATGTGGGAGCTGGCTGGGCTGGCCAGACTTTGGAATAAGGGAGGGATGGGAGGCCCCTACAGGTCATTTTAAGAAGACACTCACATTCAGAGTGATGTTGGTATAAGGACTAAGGTGCATGTGATTTGGGCCATGGTCTTTCCAATCACTAGCTAGGCATCTGAGACATGGTCAAAGACCAAGAATGACAGGAGAATTGGTGCCTTTGAGCTGTGGTGTTGGAGAAGATATTGAGTACCTCATGGACTGCCAAAAGAACAGATAAAATCTTAGAGAAAGTGCAGCCAGAGGGCTCCTTGGAGGCAAAGATAAGAAGTGCATGTTGTTAGGAGAGGTTATTCCTCAGAGAGGAACATCATTCTTAGAAATATGAAGCCCAACGAAAGACAGGAAGACCTTCAATGAGATGGGTTGACACAGAGACTGCAGCAATAGGCTCAAGTGTGTAAGAGGTGATGAAGATGGCAGAAGATAGGGCAGGGTTCAGATCTTTTGTCCATAGGGTCACTATGAGTCACCTAACAACAACAAACACCCTCAGAGACTGTCTCAATTCTAATGATAGTGTAACAGATGGCATCACAAGTGGGTGGCTTTGACCAACACAAATTTATTATCTCGTAGTTAAAAAGGCTAGTCATCTGAATTGAGGGCCCAGCTCTAGGGTGAGGCTCTAGGAGACACCTCTTGTACCACCTTCTGTAGCCATGGCAACCTTCACAGAGTAACCATCTTTCTCCTTTAGACTTGCTGTCTCTTCATCTGTGATGATCCTTCTAACACAGACGTCTTTAGTTCACACCCTGCACAGGGGCAGCAAAGTCAATCCTATTCTCAAATACTCAGACAGAGAAGTGTGATCTCCAACATCCATAGCTTAGGGTAGCTCTGCTTTCTCCTAGAGGGTCACCATGAGGAACTGACTGAACAACAATGGATTTATGACTGAACAAATGTGTTTAATATTTATAGGCATTCTATGAATGTTTTCAGTTGAAATATTTGCTTATTTTTGAAAAATATAAGCTGTTCAGTAGTACAATGGGCATATATTTGGAAAACTGAATCGGCTTTAAGTGTTAGAGTAGCAAAAATTTTACAACAGCACAGGGGGAAAAATCTATCAAAGAGAGGAAATGCTTTATATGTCAAAAACATACAGATTCCTTTTCCCTAAGTGTTTCTTAAAGCAAGGTATAAAATTAGGTATTGCTGTTGTTGTTCCGTGCCATTGAGTTGCTTGCAACTCATAGTGACCCTATGTACAAGAGCCCTAAACCTTGCTCTATGAGGTCTCTAACACATATGGGGGAGGAACCCAATTCAATTTATAACAGGGGCCAGCCCTGCACTTGCACAGCTTCAACATTGAGTCCTTCCTTAAATACTGCATAGTGGGTGAATCCACTTCCAACTCAAGTTATCAGGGTCACTGTAGTCCAGGCCATCAAAAGCCATAGCTCCCTGCCAGGTAGTGATGCCCACTCAAAGTCTTCCCCAACAAGATGCAGGTTACTCACAAAGTCTTCACACTAGAGCCAGTGTCAGCAAACAACACAACAGATGTCTACAATTAGAGCTGGGAACAGCTGAGCTCAAGGCTCTTCTACCCTGGACAGGAGTGGATCCAATTCTCTCTGGCAATGTTCTCTGTAAGTACAATCTGCTGGCCTCCAAGCTTATCCCATTGTTTCTAGTTTTTCCTCTTGTCTCAGGGTGACGATGATGCAGGAGGCAAGAGGCCAGCGAGAGGTCAATGCTTTGCAGATGCTTCTGCTCAGCTTCTCAGGTCCAGAAACTGGGTTGGCTCAGCCTCCTGAGACCTGACCAGTCTCCAGTTAGCTCTGTTGTCCAGCCATTCCAGGACCTAGTAAAGATCTATAAACAGTTCTTTACCAGTTCATTAACAATCACCTATAATTCATCAACAATCTGCGTTATGCAGATGACACAACCCTGCTTGCTGAAACCGAGGAGGACCTGAAGTGCTTGCTGCAGAGGATCAAGGACAGCAGCCTCCAATATGGATTGAGGCTCAATATCAAGAAGACAAATATTCTCACCACTGGACCAATTGGCAGCATCAGGATGGATGGTGAAGAGATTGAGATTGTTCACAGCTTTATTTTGCTTGGCTCCACAGTTAACACTCTTGGCACCAGTAGCCAGGAAATTAAAAGACATATTGCAATGGGAAAGTCTGCTGTTAGGAACCTCTCCAAAATACTGAAGAGCAATGGTGTCACTCTGGAGACTAAGGTGCACCTGATACAGGCCATGGTCTTTGCAATTGGTTGTTATGCGTCAGAGAGTTGGACAATGACTAGAGAGAGGACAATTGATGCCTTTGCGCTGTGGTGCTGGAGAAGAGTATTGAGTGTACCATGGACTGCTAAGAAAACAAGTTCATCCTGGAGAGAGTTAAACTGGGCTGCTCCTTCAAGACAAGGATTCTGAGGCTTCGTCTGACATACTTTGGACACGTTTCAAGGAGGGACCAGTCCTTGGAGAGGGACATCATGCTTGGGAGGGGTGGAGGGACAGCAAAGGAGGGGAAGACCCTCTATGAGGTGGATTGATTGAGTGACTGGGGTAATTGGGATGGGTGTATCAGAGACAGTGAGACTGGCACAGGACAGAGCAGGGTTTAGGGCTGTTGTAGCTAGGGTTGCAATGAGTCGCAAGCTACTCGACCACACATAACAACATAACAACAACATAATGGACCTGACACCAGGGGTGGGTATTGTATATCAATCATCTCTGGACCATAGAATTCCAACCAAGAGGTTCCAGCATTATTCATACTGTGCAGATGAGAGAACCAAGAGTTAGAGACGTTTGTGTCATTGTTATCCAAAAATGAGAAGGCTAGAGTTTGAACCAATAGTCATCTGACTAACATATCCACTTTGGTCTCCCCTAATTCAAACAGCGGTCTGTCAGTGACACCGCTCTGACCTGTCACATGCCTATCTCTTTCTCTCCCCAGACCTGAGAAAGATGAAGAAGCTACGGGAGTAGATGCCATCTGCATGCACCACCCTGACCCCACAGGTCTTGGCTTGGACAGAGAACAGCTCTACTGGGATTTTAGCCACCAGACCCACAATATCACCCAGCTGGGTCCCTACACCCTGGACAGGGACAGTCTCTATGTCAATGGTGAGTGGTAGTGGTGGCAGGGGTCTCCTCTGGGTCCCCAGGTGGGTCTTGCTGCTGCAGCATCTCTATTAAGGGCAAAATGATAGAGGCGGGAGGGAGGGAGGAAGGGAAAGAGAGAGAGAAAGAGAGAGAAGAAGGAGAAGAAAGAGGAGGAGGAGGAGGAGGGAGAAGGAGAAAGGAATGGGGATGGGGAGAGGGAGGAGAGGAGAGGAGAGGAAACAGAAAGTCAGAGAGAAAGGTTGTAGGAGGCACTGTTCATAGCCTGAAAGAGAATGACCCCTTAACCCACAGATGCCCTCTTGGCATCTGTTCCTCCTTGAAAGTTCAGATGTTCCATCCCACCATAAACCTTCTCAAACCCTTCATCTCCCTCTTTTCTTACTCACTCTTTGTAGGTTATACCAGACGAGTCTTAACTACTGTTCTCAGTGGTAAGTGTCCAAACCTCAAAAGACCCCAAGTCCCGTTGGTCTTGGTGAGAGCAGTTGGTCATTCTCCCATAGCCAAGGAGCCTGGGAGTAAAGGAAGCTGTAAGGCCTTGGCCACCATCTCCCAATCTCTGCCTCCCATCACTCGGGCAGGGTATCAGGGCCCCTTGTCTAAGAAAAGTCCAAGACACTGACGCTGTATCATTCCCATTTCTTCTGCTTCCTCCTCAGTTGCTGTGACTGTCTCACTCTCCTCGGGACCCTCAACCACTTCAGTCCCCTTCTCCGGCTCCCCAGGTAGGAAGCGGCTCTCCATGCTCTTTCCTTCCCACCCATGTGCCTCTGTCTATGACAGTAAGAAGAGCAAAGAGAGTGTGTACAAGCAGGAAAGAGGACATGGTGGGAGCATGAATCCTGGAGACCATTCCCTTGCCATGGCCCAGTCCAGGTCCATGCTTATATCTGAAGAGCTCTGTGAACAGTAGATTTCCAGCTCAAGCTGCCAATTCCTCCATTGTTAACTGGGTTCCTTTCTACGTCTTCCATCCTACAGCGTGGCTGGTGTCTCAGCTTCTATAAAGGCCTGGATATTCGTTGGGTCGGGATGCCTCAGTTCTTCCTTATTGGTTTGTCTTCACCCACCAGGCCAGCTCAGGCTCACTGACCATATTCATGTTGGTCATTTGAGTTCGTAGCTTCAGGAAGGACAGCCCCAGTGCAAAACATCTTTCTTCCTTATCCAATTGCCCAAATCATGTCACATGTCCAGGCCAGATTCAAGGGGTGAAGAAATGGACCTCTGTCTACTGATGGAAGGGTTGTGGATTGGGGGGGTGGGGGTATGTATGAACGTGTGGCCATGTTACAATCGCCCCAGATAACCTTCGACTCATAGTGGTCGCTTTGATTCTCAAGTGACTCAACAGCACATAACAACAACAACAAATCCAGATAACCTGCCAGGGGCAGCTGGTAACCATGTCCTCTGTCCCTAACCCTTAGAAAGTCCAGAGGATCAGTTTGTAAGACCAGAAAGAGCAATTCATTTGGAACAGTTCCCAAAACCCAGTATTTTCTTAGGATAGAAAAAAAATACAACTATGACTCGTAGTGACTCCATGAGGGTAAAACTACACTCCATGAAGTTTTCAGTAGCTCATTTTTCTGAAGTCAATTTTTCAAGCCTTCCTTTGGAGGCACCTTGACTGCACTCAAACCTTCATCCTCTCATTTAGCAGTCAAGTTCATTAACCATTTGTACCATCTAAGGACAGAAAGGAAATAGCTCACACAACTGAAGACTGATTCTCGAGGGACAGAGACTAAGACTATCAGCAAAGAAAGCGCAGATAAATATCAGTACATCAACAATGTCAACAAGGCAGCAGCAATATCCATTGGTTATTTGCCATGTATTCCTGATATGTGATCATACTTTAACCCTAGCAAATAGGCACTATTATTCATGCATCTGAGAGTGGCAGAAAATGAAGCTTAGGGTACTCTGATTTTTTTTGAGCCATGTCCCAAAAAAGGCCAGGACTCAACCTCAAGTTTTTCAAACTCCAGAGCCTGAATTTCTAGCTCAAAAGAGCTGAATGGCTTTAGGACAGTGACTTACCTTCTCTGATGGTGACTTCACTTCACTCTTATCTTCCTTGCCCTCACTATCCCATGAGCTCACCTTCTGGGATAGTTGTAAGAATTAAAGGAGATACTGTTCATCACAGAGTGCACTGTAGAATCTGCTCTTAACAAATCCTGACCATTATTGTTGCTGCTGTTTTTCTTATGGTCATTATTGTCGTTACCATTATTACTCATATCTTTTAAAAGAAAGTTTTCCATTCTGGGAAAAAAGACATTCTGATCCGATGCACCAGCCATCACAGAGGTGGCTGGAGATTCTCAGCCCCTGTCCCCATTAGATCTAGCACAGGGCTCACAGAGGGTGGCAGCTTCCTCTCTCCCTGTGACAGCCCCTGGCTCTATCCTGGTGCCCTTCACCCTCAACTTCACCATCACCAACCTGCTCTACACGGAGGACATGCATGTTCTGGGCTCCTTGAAATTCAACGCTATGGAGAAGGCCCTGCAGTTACTGGTGAGAGCCCTGGCCACCTCATTCAGACTATTAACTGATCCTTGCCCCAATCACCTTTCCCCAACCTACTGTGTCAAGCCTACTGACTGACATCTACCCGATCTCTTTGCCCTGCCTCTCAGACGGTGCCAGTCCTGTCCCTCTCAGCCTTTCTCCATTCACTGGTGCCTGCCTAGTGCACGTCACCCAATCCCCATCCCTGTCTGCCAGACCTTCTCTTCACCTCCATCTCTTCTTCTCCAGCTCGAGCCCTTGTTTGAGAACACCAGTATCGGCTCTTTGTACTCTGGCTGCAGACTGACCTCTCTCAGGTGAGACTCCCTGAGAAAGAAGTGGCCTCTCAGGAAGGTTGGGGATTCAACTCTTTGCCCCTCAAGGGTGAATCTCCCACCTTAGTCATTTCCATCCCCCAGTCTGGGACTGGTGTTCCAGTCACTGCCCCTGGAGCTCCTGACACCCCCACATTTTCCCTGAGTCCTGAGTCCTACCATCTCCGAGGTTGCGTTTACTGAATAGCAATGCAAAAGCAAGATTAGCCATTGTAATAAATTGGCCATATTAATCAATGGTAATCAATGTTCTAAAACAAAAGTATATAAATTATTATATGAAAAAATCAATATGATCAATAAATATTCCATCAAAAAGAATCATGATAAAAATGAGCTATCCTTCCTGTAGTTCTGAGGTGGCTATGTGCCATCAGGCTCGAATCGACTCATAGCTGACCCTCTAGCAGGTAGAGACCATCACGTTTATTCCCATTGTATAAATGAGAAAATGGACATATAGATCATTGAAGAGCCAAGATAGGGCAGAAGGGCAGTGGGCCCCGGGGAACTGAAATCAAAGCTCTCAGGTGACCAGGAGGTGGCAGCCAAGAGCCACACCTCTGGGCCAGGAGACAGCTCTGCAGGAATGGGAATCACAGATCCAAAGAGCAAAACCTGGCATGGAGCATGCAGATCAGAGATACTCAGCTGCAAGTGTGAGGGTAGACAGGGCAGGGTCTGATGCCCGGGCGTGGGGTAAACACATTCTGATTCCACCAATAAGAAGAGAGGGGGAAGAATGTCAACAAATGTGTAACGAAATGATTCTGCTTCTAATGAGAATGTGCTGCCTTGTGGTGGATCGCAGAGGCGAAGGAGGTCAGTGATGAGAGAGAGAGAGAGAGAGGTCAGTGCCTGGAGGCGACATTTAAGGAATCACTTTCCCAAGACAGGTGGTTCAGCATCCTGGGTTCTGTTGACAGAGCCACACCACTTGCTCTCTTTAAAAAAGAAACAAAACTGGCATTTTATTATATTGTGGTTTTGGTGAAGGTTTACCCAGCAGTTTTAAGTTTCCATTGGAAAAGTTCCACATCGACAATTTCCACAGTGACGTTGCTTGCTTGCTTTGCAATCCATGCACTCTCTCATTGTCATGTTTGTTCTGTCCCCAGAAATCTAGTTTTCCTGCTCCTTTACCTTCCGAACTTTGTTTTAAAGTCATTGTCTCACGGAGGTGATTTTTTTTTAAAGGAGCTCTGTCACAAGAGAGTCTTTATTTGTGAACCAAAGTGTTATTTAGTTAAAATGTGACTTCAGGGCGATAGTTTCAATTCAAGGTTTCAAATGTATCTCAGAGAAATCTTGCAGCCTCAGCTAGTCAGGTAAATGTGGGCTTTGTAAGATTTCATGGTTCTGTTCTGCATTTTTCTCCCTTTTGATCAGAATCCATTCATTGTACCCCTGATTAGAAAGGTCAGGAACCATCAAGTTCTTCTGGTTTCAAGGTAGATAAGGCCCTGATTCAAGGAGACTTTCACTCTTGTAACCTGGTTTTGGGTTTTGGTTTAGGGGGTTTTAATGTTGGCAGGGTTTGTTGTTGTTTTTAATTAATTTTAATGAAAGTTTTCAGAGACTTTGGATTTCCATTCATTCATTGTTGCACTTTTCTCTCTGCCCCACCTCCCCCCACCCCAGTCCACTCTTCTCTTTGAAAGGTAAAAGAAAAATTATTTCATTGTTATACAATCACTCCCCACAAGTTTGCTCAACTATGTAGCCTTCGGTTTGAAAAGGAGAAGAAAAATTCTTTCATTATCATACAATCCCTCCTCCCCAAGTTCATTCCACTATGCAGCCTTCATTCCAGACTCCTGTCATGACAATAATACTTAATCACATATCCCTTTTAAACAGTTCTCTCCATCATCCGTTTCAATGCAGTATACGTCATTTATCCCATTTTTCTCAATCTCCTCTCAACCCTTATGTCAGGTCCTTTTTACAACAGTGACACTGCAATCTTTGTCCTTTTGTGACTGAGATATTTCACTCAGCTTAATGTCCTCCAGGGTCACCCATTTTGTATAATATTTCATGAGTTCCTTGTTTTTCAATGCAGCATAGTATTCCATTGTGTAAATATACCAGAGCTTCTCTATCCACTCGTTTGTTGACGGGCACTTGGGTTGTTTCCAACTCCTTGCTATTGTGAACAAACTGGATCCTCATTGTTCCTATTTGTGTATCTTCTCAGGCCTGAAAAAGATGGAACAGCTACCAGTGTAGATGCCGTATGCACCTATCGTCCCCATCAAGCAGACCTTGGGCTGGACAGCGAAGGGCTGTACCTGGAGCTGAGCCAGTTGACCCAGGGCATCACCATGCTAGGGCCCTATACTCTGGACCAAGGCAGTCTCTACATCAATGGTAAGGGGCTACTCACCAGCTCTGCATCCCAGAAAGCCCCATGCCCACCCTTTCCATTTCACCCTTTCTCTTCTTCCTGACTTCCTTCATCTTTTCTCTTTCTACCTTGCAGGTTACACCCACCAGATTTCAGAAACTACTCCCAATAGTGAGTACTTAGAGACCCCAGGACCTTCCCTACCCCTCAAAACTCCCCAAGGAAGCAAAAGGCCCCTTGACACCAACCACCACCCATCACCCCTACCCCCCTACCCCCTACTCCCAGCCACCCCCCCACACCCCCACACACACACACACACACACACACACACACACACACACACGGTCAAGAAAGAAGGACACAGCTGTAAATGGCCTCAGGACACAGAGAAATGGCCAGTGCTTGGTGGCTGAGGGGGTGGATAGTGAACAATTGAAAGGAAAGGCATGATCATTGAGTCTTCAAATGGATGTTTCAACACTTTGGAGCTTCCAACACATTCTATGCTCCATGTTCGGTAGACAGTGCTCAAATGTCATCCATAACTGGTGACTCCAAGGACCCTCAACCATCGCTAAGAACTACTATGTGACCCGCATTGGGTTCAGAGTTATGGCCCCAGACCCTGCCCCTAACATCCCTCCCAGGCCCAGCCTAGACATGGCCCCTCTCTCTCCTTCCTCTGATGCAGCCACAAGCCTCGCCCTGGTGCCCTTCACCCTCAACTTCACCATCCTCAACCTGCCCTACACTGAGGCCATGGGGCCTCCTGGCTCCATAAATTTCAGCACCATGGAGAAGGTCCTGCAGTATCTGGTAAAAGGCTCTCCCGCCTCCTCCTGCCCTTCTCATGGTCCCAACGCCTAATTCATGTCCTGCCCCTGGTTCCAAACCTTCTTACCTCATTTCTACTGTGTTCCCTGGTACTAACCTTCTCACTTCACTCCTGTCCTGTTCACTGGGGCCGGGGTCTCCAACTTGGCTTCTGCCCTGCTCTTATGTACTGTTTTGTACTATTGAAACAGAACCGACTCGTGGCTGACCCTTGGATGGCTTTCAGAGATGGCACCCGACTATGAAAGCTCCAAACACTCCTCACTGTGCCCCGCCCACCTTTGCCCCGCCCCACCCACGTGACTGCCTTTCTTTCTCTCCACAGCTTGAGCCCTTGTTCAAGAACACCACTGTTGGCCCCCTATTTTCTGGTTGCAAACTGAGCTTGCTCAGGTGAGATTCTCCTATAGGACAGCTGGGGGTGGGGGGGATAGAGGGGGTGGAAGTGTGGCTACTCCAGGTGCTCCCAGGCCGAAGGCATTCCTTCCAACACTGCTGAAGGAGGAAGAAACAAGGGTGCTTTCAGGAGGCGCTGGATCCAAAACCAAGGTGCCTACTAATCCGCCTTCCAGTTCCCAGACTGCGAGCTTCTAAGCAGACCTGGGCCTTCGCTGATCGCTCTTCAAAGTCCCTCTCCCCGGCTCTCTTAACAATAAAAAGTATTTCCTTCAGGTGTTAAATACTATCCCAAGGAAGTGTTTCCAGAAAGATCTCCACGTACTCTAATCCCCAGTACTGAGTCCCACGTATGAGTTCTTCTGTCTCCATGCTGTGGATATATAATTTTTGGCTTTTCAATTTCATAAAAATTCCCCACCTACAATTCTACCACAGTCCCAGGATGATCTCCAGAAAAGTACCCTCAGAGACTTTCAATCGACCTTCTCATCCCTCTTCCGGGCTTCCCACATTCCCTGACACCTATATGTCAATAATCAAATCTCAGAAACTTTTGTGGGAGACTCCATTGGTTGCTCTCTCCTTATCCTCCCTCTCCAGGCCCAAGAAAGATGGGGAAGCCACTGGAGTGAATGCCATCTGCTCCCACCATCCCGACCCTGAGGGACTTGATCTGGACAGAGAGCAGCTCTACTGGGAGCTGAACCAGCTGACCCATGGAGTCACCCAACTGGGCCCTTACACCCTAGAGAAAGATAGTCTCTATGTCAATGGTGAGAGGTTCTGCTGGGGTGGGCATCTCTTCCTCCTTGCTAGATGGGTCTAGACAGGGTAGGGTTTTCCTACGTGAGTTCAGGTTTCTATCTGGGCCTATCCTTTTTAGAAATATTTAAGCAAGACTTCTGTCACTTCTGAACCGGAAAGGGAAGTGTGGCATTTGATCCCTGCCAAGTAAGGGCTCTGTCTTCCTTGAGAGGAATAACAAACAGCTCTTAGGGTTCCAGCCACTATTTCTCCTATGGTTATGCTGTCGCTTCATTAAATGTCTCTCTCACCTCATTCTTCACCATGTGCAGGTTATACCAACTGGACTTCAGCTACCACCTCCAACCGTGAGTATTGCAAACCCCAGTTTCCCTGTGTGCTTGGTATCACCCCACCTCTTCCAAACAAAAAAGTGCTGCATGACCTGCCAACTCATCTCACCCATAACTTACTATCAGAAAGGAAAGGGTCAACAGTCCTCAAAGACCATAGGCTGGGTTGAGGGAAACAGAGGTCACCCCCTTGCTCGTGATTTTGAGAATAAAACCTCTTCCCAGGCTGAGAGAACATGCTATTTCTATAACTTTATACTTTCATAACTCAATACCCCACATTCACCATCCATGGTCATTTCCTTAGAGATCATTCACCCCTTGGATTATAATCTTGATCCCCTCCCCACAACAGCTATAACTTCCACATCCTTCCCAGAATCGTCCCTGCATCTACCTTTACTACCATGTCCACAGGTAGGAAAGAGCTCAGGATTTTATTAATCATTAATTTCTTATATCTCCACCATTTGTACCAAATCCTTTCTTCCTTCATTGCTCATTCACTCTCCCCAGGAAAGTTCATTTACTCTGTGAATTCTGCCAACATTTAAGACTCTGGATACTCAAATCCACACCAGGCAGCAGCTCAGCACTGTTGATCCCACATACCCCCCAAGAATTACTCAGGATTCCTAATCTCAACATCCATTATCAGCCCAAATCTTCTCCATCCCTAAGCATTAAATTCTGAGACCACCATGCCAACCTTGGCCTTCCCTCTAGTTCACCTTGCACATTTGCTTCTCACTTCATTCAAGACTTTCTCTTTTTCCCCAAAAGGCTCTTACAAAGATAGGACAAAACATAGGTCAAAATAAGCTATGACACTTAATTTGAGTATTGAGTATATAAAGCGAACAGAAGAAATGATGAGGCAAATGAACTGAACAGCATATTTCAATGTTATTCAAGAAAATAAAATAAAATCAGGAACTAGAAGTGAAGAGCATGCTTGCAATTTCTCAGACTAAAATAGGTAAAGAAAAAAAAAATGCAAGCTTTGCACTACTGAAAATTTCGATGGGCAAAATATTAGATGATAGAGAAGACATCAAAAGAAAACAGAGGAATACCAAGTTACTGTACAAAAAAAAAAAGATAGGTGTTCAACCACTTCAGAAAGTAGTGTATGGTCAGAAATTATAGCACTGAAGGAAGAAGTCAAGGTGCACTGAAGGAACTGGTGCAAACCATTGCTCCTCGGATTGATAGAATACCAACAGAGAGGTTTCAATAAATGGATTCAATGATGAAAATGTTCATTCCTATAAATCATAAAACTTGAGAGGTAACTACCTGCCCATAGATCTGAAGAGATTCATATTTATGCCCATTCCAAACAAAGAAAATTCCACAGAATGTGTTAATTACTGAATATCACAGGCAAGTACATTTTACTAAACAAAACTCAAACTTAACTTGGGCATGCGGCCAGGAGAGACTGGTCCTTAAAGAAGGACCTCATGCTCAGAAGAGTGGATGGACAGCGCAGGAGAGGGAGACCCCAATGAGATGGATGATACAGTAACAACAACAAAATACTACAAGTTGATGGCTTTGTTATTTTGTTGTTAGGTGCCATCGAGTTGTAGATGACTTATAGCAACTCAATGAATGAAAGGCCTGAGCACTGTTCATAGAGTTTCTGGAGGCAAGCCATTTTGCAAGTGGATGCCACTCCTGCTTCCAGGCTTGTTTTAATCAGGAAGCTCCAGCAAACACTGTCCACCATGGGTGACCATTATCACATTTGGTACATCAGTGTCACAGTGTTCAGCATCACAACAACCACAAGTTACCTTTGTACAGCAATGCACAGACTAGTACTATACCACCTAGAAGAATGTACAAGGTTAGCAAAAAAAAAAAAAAAAAGAGGATTCGCAATGAGATAAATTGGCAGTGGCTGCAACAATGGACTAAAAAAAAGCAACAGGTCCAGTCAGGGTACCATGACACTTAACAACAGTAACATGCATTTTTCCTCTATGAGCCCACAGAGACAAGCACAGTCATTTGTACCCATTACCAAAACCCACAACTCAATTCACTGTCATAATGTTGATTCTGATTCACAGACATTCTCCATCACCCTGTAAATCTTTATGGGAGGAAAGTGCCTACCTTTTCCCTGTAGAACGGCTGGTGGATTCACACACTTGCTTTTGTTCTCCTCAGTGTGATTTCAATTAATGAGTTAAGTCTCACAGAATCGTGTGCAGTCTAGGTTGTTCTTTGCTTTAGCTCCTTCAGTTCACGGATCAACTTACTGGACTGTTGATGTTTCTGGCCAGTGATCCAATGCAATCTTGACCCTTAAACCAAGCCAAACCAAAGCCCTGCCATTCAGTCGACGGAAACTCATAATGACCCAATAAGAAAGAGCAGAACTGTCCCATATGGTTTCCAAACTGTAAATCTTTACAAAAGCAAAGAACTGTATCATTCTCCCATGAAGCAGCAGGTAAGTTCCAACAGCATGCCTTTCAGTCAGCTCCAAGAGCTTACTCACTGTACCAGCACGGTTCCGCCTTCGTATTTTGTTGTGGTGGTGCTTAGGTGCCATTGAGTATAACCCATGTCAACTCTATGAACAACAGCTCTGAACCCTGTCTTATCCTGTGTCATACTCACACCTCCTGACACAACAGAGCCCATTGAGGCAACCACTGTGTTAATCCACCTGGTCAAAGGTCTCCTTCACCAACTCTCTGCCTTTCTAAGTATTGTGTCCTTCTCCAAGGAATAACCTCCTCATGGAAACATATCCAGGTATATGAGGTGAATGAAGCCTTATTATTTTTGCCTCCAAAGAGCACTATGGCAGCACCCTCTCCAAGATATACTTGTTCTTTTGGTCATCCGTGGGATCTTCAGTGCTCTTCTCCAACACCCAGCTCAAAGGCGTCAATCCTCTTTTTTGCATCCTTATTCATTGCCCAGCTATATGCTATGTGATATATAGATAGAGACATATTTTCTTATTGTTATGTGCTGTCAAGTTGCCTGTGACTCATAGCAACCCTTTATGTACAACTCTGAAGCCAACCTTGTCCTGAGTTAATATCACTGACTCCAACACACCTGCCCCCATTACCCAAGTTATAGCTCATCCAGGGTCTTCTCCTGCACTATCCCTCTATGTTGCAGACCGAGGGTAAAGCATTTTTATAATTATTAATAATGAGACAGACAACCAGGAATGAGATAGAGCAGAGAGCATGAAAAACAGGGGAGCAGCAGTTCTCGAATGCCTCTCTGTGTATTTATTGATAATCAGGGGAAACAAATCTTAAAAAGAATTCCTTGTAAATGAAGGCAAAGTTTTCTCTATTGTAAGCCTTAGCTCAGGAATTATTTCACACAGTAACAATACCTCTGTAGGGGGGCCCTAGGTGTCTCTTGTCTGCAGGGAATAAACAGCTCATTTTCTGTGATCTGTCACAAGAGAAATCCTAACTTAAAAATTTATAATTCCTTCAATTCCTGAACAAGAGTTTTCATATAATATTTGGTATGAAGTTTGGCTTCCCATACCTCCACCCTTCCAAGTATGATGTCCTTCTCCAAGGATCAGTCCCTCCTGGCCACATGCCCAAAGTACGTGAGACAGAGCTTCAAAATCCTAGCTTCCAAGGAGAAACTTGGTTTCACCCTCTCTAAGATAGACTGATTTGTTTTCTTGGCAATCCATGATATGTTCAAGACTTTTCTCCAGCATCACAACTCAAAGGCATCAATTCTTCATCTGTCATCCTTAGTCATTGTCGAGCTCTCTGATGCATAGCAAGTAATTGCAAAGACCATGGACAGGATCAGGTGCACCTTAGTCTCTAGACTGACATCGTTGCTTCTCAGTATTCTGGAAAGGTCCCTGACAGCAGACTTCTTCCCCAATGCAATTTGATTTCCTAACTGCTGGTGCAAAGAGTGTTGATTGCAAAGCCAAGCAAGCTGTAACTGTTAACAACCTCAGTCTCTTCTTCCATCATGGTGCTGCCATCCTTAGCTATGTACCATAGCCCAGATGAACAACTTCTCCTTCCGTCCCCAATTCAGCTCCTGAACCTCCCCTGGTGCCATTCACCCTCAACTTCACCATTACCAACCTGAGCTATATGGATGACGTGGGACAACCAGGCTCCACAAAGTTCAACTTGACCGAGAAAACCCTGCTGCACCTAGTAAGACCCCCATGATGACCTCCTGGCTGCCCCCCTACACACACCTATCCCGTCGTACCTACCCTCTTACTCACCTCCTTCCCTTTTCTCATCAGCTTGGGTCCTTGTTTGATGAGACCAGTGTCGGTTCCCTCTACGCTGGCTGTTCACTGACCTTGCTTAGGTGAGTTATGACGAAAGCTCCTTGGATGACCTGCTATATTCCTAAGACTGAAGCATGTGGCTGCCTTCTTCTCCACCCTGCCACATACAAGGTTCTCGGCAAAGGTGGAGTTCAGGAGGTGCTCGCTCTCCGAGCACGGCAATCCCCATTCCTAGGATGCCTGTCCCTACCCCTAGGTGGTGGATTCCATCAGCAGAACAACATCTGTCTGTTGCATGCCCCTTTGAATTCCTTCATTCCCCTTTCTTTGACCAAGCAGAGAATTTCCTTTGGTCCTGGCATTCTCTCCCCAAGGATTTTCTCCAAGCGAACAGTCTCCTCCACTTACTTTAATCCCAAACTCATCTTTTTTACTTGTGCCATTTTTTCTGGTCCTTTCTTACCTTAACACTAAGGAATCTCAGCAGCTGTCTTTCTGGAGGCACCAGGTGTTACCATCCCTCTCATTTTCCCTGTCCAGGCTGAAGGCTGGCAGGGAAGCCACCAGAGTGAATGCCATCTGCACCTACCATCCTGACCCTGAGGGCCCCTGGCTGGACAGAGAGTGGCTTTACTGGGAGCTGAGTGAGCTGACTGATGGGGTCACCCAGTTGGGTCCATACGTTTTGGACAGGAATAGTCTCTATGTCGATGGTGAGTGAGCCTGCTAGCATCCTTTTACTAGTGGGGTCTTCCTAATTCAGGCTTCCAAGTGTATGTGCCTCTCCTCGTGGAAGACACTGAGAAAGACGAGCGTGTGTGTCCTTCCATTTGTATCAAGTGGGGCTTTTATCTGCCTTGTCAAGAATCACAGCTAGAGAGTTTCAGGCCCACCACTTCCCCTGTGGCCATGTTGCCTCCTCACTGAGTGTCTCTCCCTCCTTCATCTTTGCTTTGTGCAGGTTACACCCACTGGACTTCAACCACCACCTCTAATAGTGAGTATTACAGAGAGACCCCCAACATCCCTGTGTGCCTGGGGTCTCCTGAACACACATCACCAGAACACATAGGAGGTGCTTGACCTGCCAGCCCTTTCCCCGACTATTTACAATCAAGAAGGAAAAGGGTTCTGAGGACATGCTTAGAGCGTGCATGAATTGTCCACTGTCTTGTGGTCACTGCCCTGTCACTAGGCTGACAGAGTTATACAGAGAGCTGTAAATTTCCATAACATTGTACCCACCCCACCACCCAATGCCATTTCCTTAGAGATAACTCACCTTGTATTTCAACCTTCGTGTTTCTTCTCCAGCCCCTGTGACCTCCATATCCTTCTCAACATCCTCTCTGGCACCTACCTTCACCGTCAAACCCATAGGTAAGAAAGGCCCCAGGCTCCTAGTGAAAAGAGAATGGTTTCTCCAGCATTATTTGTACCAAATCACATCTTCCTTTACCCTCCCTCCCTCTCCCTGAGGAAGCTTGTCCCGTTATATGGATCCGACCCACCATCCATCCTCCGTATTCCCAGATTTACACCCTAGCTGCTCCGCACCCTTAGTCCATCCACTTCTGAAACATGATCCAAGTCACTTGGCCTCAACCTGAAGTAACAAACCTGTACCCATCTTCATCATCAAAGACACAGGCAGTCATGCCAACCGTGGCCTGCCCTGTTCCTCACCAATGACATTTGTTCATCACCAAAGCTCATCTCTTCTCCATCCTGGATATCACTCAAATCCTTCCTTCTCCTGCATCTACCATCACATTAGCCTTCATTCAAGCAATGAGGATGGTTACTATGGCCTGTTGTTGTTGTTGTTGTTGTTGTTAAGTGCCATAGAGTCTTGGGCAACTCATAGCGACCTTATGAACGAAAGACCTGAACACTTGTATAACTTTCATCCTTTCTCCAGGTTCATAGTGTTCCCTATGTCTTCATAATCCCTTTCTGGTCGATAATCTTCAGATGATTCCAGCTGGTCTCAAGTCACATCCAACCTCTTTGTTCTCGATAGTCAGAGTTTCCATCTTGGGCTCAGCGTATCCTTCCAGGTTCATGTCCATACTTGCAGGTGGCTGCAGTGAAAGGCTTCAGGCTGTATGTATACAGCTGTTCTGCCCTGACACCCAGCCTCTGTCCGGCCGTTGCTCCTGACAAGGGCACTCTTTCCAGTTGTCCAGTTGCATTTACCTAACCCTCCTGTCATTTTGGTCCCACCTGAATTGGTGCTAGTTTTGTTCCTGAGTCTTTGGGCTGGATAGATTTCCTTGATGACAATGCTTCCTTGTTCCCCTGCAGTTAGAAGGTCTGGTCATTCCCCAGCTACAATACGAGGTGATCATATGTCTTCACTACCTGTAACAGAAGTACCACAGAGGGTAGCTTAAACAACAAAAATGTATTTTCTCAGAGTTTCAGTAATTAGAATTATTGGCTTTTGAAGATGTGTCCCTCTGTCAGTTCTTGGGGAAGACCCTTGTCTCTCTCAGCTTCTATAGGACTTTTCTTGGTTTCTCAAAAATCTTCACATGAGCATCTATCTCCCTCTGTTATTCTTGCCATTATCTATCTAAATTACCCTTTTAGTAACATGAAAGCAATTAGGTTTAAGACATACGCTACACACAGCAAACAAGGTTCTATCCACAGTTATATAACTAAGGATTCCCACATATATTTTTGGAAGACACAATGCAGTTCATAGCATTACCCCTTGTTACCAGCACAGAGCTTTGCACTCATTATAAAACCAAAATATCAAACCCGTGCTCTCACATCATTCAGTTCTGGCTCATAATCACCTCAAGTTTAATAGAATAAAGAGAATTGTTCCACGATATTCTCTTGGCTGAAATATTTATGGAAGCAGATCACCAGGAGGGATTCAAACCACCAACTTTTAAGCTAACAACTTACTGTAAATTCCTTGCACCATCCAGGAATACAAACCTACCTGATCCAGCGCCATCCTCACATCCAGCTGAACAAAATCAGCTTAAATCCCTGGTTGCAGCCCTCTGTATCAACCCATCTCACTGAGGGTCTGCCTTTTTCTACCAGGTATGGCCCCCTGCTTTCCCAAGCATGGTGCCTTTCTCCAGGGACCAGCCAAAGTGTATAAGATGAAGTCTTACCATCTTCACTTCTAAGAAGCATTCTGGCTATATTTCTTCTGAGATTTCTTTGTTCTTTTAGCAGTCTATGGTATATTCAATATTCTTCACCAACTCCCATCCGCATTCAGTAAATGTTCATTGAGTGAAACAATATTTGTCAATGTCTTTTGAGCTAACAAAATATCCCCTCCTTTCAGCTCCTATAGCCAATGGGTATCCTTAGGCGATTGCTAGTTCTTCTGGCTAAGGTCTCAGCTTGGAGCATTACTATAATCTAAATGAGCGTCTTTCTCTTCCCGGCCTGATGCAGTCACTGAACCGACCCTGGTTCCATTCACCCTCAACTTCTCTATCACCAATCTGCGTTACACAAATGACATGGGACGCCCAGGTTCCGAGAAGTTCAATTCCACTGAACGAGTCCTGCAGCAGCTGGTGAGAACTTTATGTTGACCACCCGCTGGTCTCCATCACACCTTCCTGCAGCCTTTGGACACCAATGCTCACTCCTTCTCTTTTATTACCAGCTTGGACCCTTGCTCAATAAGACCAGTGTTGGCCCTCTCCTCTCTGGATGCACTCTGACCTCACTTAGGTGAGAACCTTGGACAGAACAATTTAACAAGTTGAGTAGACCCTCATGCACAAGGCTCAGTGGCTGTGATCTCCAGGTGGCCAGAATTCTCAAAGCTTATGAAAGGAGTCCAGAATGAAGGCTGCATAGTGGAGTGGACTTGGGGGGAGGGATTGAATATCAATGAAAGAAAAAGTGAATTGGGAGGGAAGAGGTGGGCAGGGAGAAAAGTGTAACAACGAATGGATGGAAATCCTAAGTCTCTGTAAACTTTCATGAAAATCAATTTAAAATTAAAAAAAAAAGCTTAGAGTCAAGGAACAAGGGTTCTGGTTTAGAGGCTCATTGAATCAAACTCTATTATAAACAGTGACCTTTGTTCTTTTAAGTGAGTATGCAGAGGCTAAGCCTAATGTTTTCTGTCCCTTTTAGTGCTTGTGTTGTTTCTAATGAGGGTCAGCTATGAATTGATTCTGATTTGAAAGCACAACAACAGTGAAAACCATATAGATGACCTCTCAACTAAGGTTACTTCATCTCTCCAGCCTCTTCCCTTCATTCTCTTCATTTTAATTTGTAGAACACTCTTAGCTCTGTCCCTCCACTTCTATATCCTTCTTTCTGCAGGCCTGAGAAGGGCAGAGCGACTACTAGAGTGGACACTGTCTGCACCTACCACGCTGACCCTGCAGGGCCCCAGCTAGACAGAGAGCAGCTGTACTGGGAGCTGAGCCAGTTGACTTATGGTGTCAACCGATTGAAGTACTACAGCCTAGACCGGGACAGTCTTTACGTCAACGGTAAGGAACTATGTTGCAGCCAAGGTCTGTCCGCAGTTGGAGTCTTGTGTTCTTCCACAACTCTGAGAAGGGCCTCAATCTCCCTAGAGTAACTTTTCAATTACCCCCTTCATGAGCCTGGCTTGCATTTTCACTATGATGAATTGGGGTCCTTCGATCCTAAGAAGTAGTTGCCTCTTCCTTGAGCATTCTTCTGCTACCTCTCCCCTCAGCTTTTCTTACAGAGGTTCCAAATCTTCTCTTTCTCTTGCCTTTTGCTTAATATTTTCAAGATTCGCTCATGTTTTGCATGTCTCAGGGCTTCATTTTTCTTTGTAGTTGAGTCTTCTTTTTTCATTAATTTTAATGAAAGTTTACAGAGACTTAGGGTTTCCAGTCACTCATTGTTGCACTTTTATCCCTACCCACCCCTCCCCCCAATTCACTCTTCTTCTTGAAAAGAAAAAGAAACACTCTTTCCTTGTTATGCTGTCCCTCCCTCCAAGTCCACTCCACTATGCAGCCTTCACTCTGGACTTCTGCAATGACAAGAATACCCATTCATATGTCCCTTTTAACCAGTTCTCTCCCTCTTCTGTTTCAATGCAATATACATCATTCCTCCCCTCCTTTTCTGTCTTCCCTCAGCCCTGATGTCTGTCCTGTTTTACAACAGTGGCCCTATGCAATATTTGTCTTTTTAGGACTGAGATATTTCACTCAGTATAATGTCCTCCAGGGTCATCCATTTTGCATAATATTGCATGAGTTCCTTGTTTTTCAATGCTGTATAGTATTCCATTGTGTGAATATACCTGAACTTCTCTATCCATTTGTTTGTTGATGGGCACTTGGGTTGTTTCCAGCTCTTTGTAGTTGAGTCATATTTTATCATGTGGGCAAATTATGTTAATATATTTATCTGGTGGATACTTAAGCTGTTTCCACCTGTTGACTGTTGTGAATAGTCTTCAATGGATAGTAGAGTTCATCTCATCATCTACATACACCCTGACTCTCTTCAACGTTTCTTCCCTTCTCTCTGCAGGTTACAATTATGGAGCAGAGGCTTCAGTCAACATCAGTAAGTGTTTGCGACCCTGATTTCTTGGATTCTGTTCCACCTTGTTGGAGAGCTGATTATCCTGTATTTTATACCGTTGTTATTGTTGTTAGATGCCATCAAGTCAAGTATGACTCATAACGACCCTAAGAACAACAGATCTGAACCCTTTCATTTCCCGTACCATCCTCACAATCTTGGATATTCTCAAGCTCATTGCTGCGTGACTGTATCAGTCCACCCTTGTTGAGGGTCCTCTTCCCCTTCGCTGTCCCTCCACCTTCCCAAGTATGATGTCCTCTCCAATAGCATCTCCTAGCAATGTGCCCGAAGTATGTGTGAAGAACATCAGTGAGGGAAATATATGGAAGGATCCATACCTCACAATTCCTCTTTCTCCTAGTTTCTGGAGAAGTCCAGCCCATTGTGAGGAGAGCTTAGATGTAGATATGATGGAGCCTTCACACGGTTTTAATCTTAAACACTTTTTTCTCTGTTCTGCAGTTTTTCTCTGTTCTCACATTTAAAAAAAATCTTTGTGTTTTTATCTTTTAAGTATTTTTGTGATAAGAGAATATCTTATAAAGCATTTGTCAATTCAACAGCTTTTACATATGCAACTGAGAAGCAATGATTACATCCATCATGTTATATAATCATCACCATGTTCCTATTCCAAATTTCTCACGCCTTTAACAGAAACCTAGCTCCTCTAAGCAATGATTCTCCCTTTTCCTCTCCCTCCCAACTCTAGGACACCTCTAGTAAGTTTTCATTTCATTGCTGTTGTTGTTTTTTGCTGTTATATGCCATCAACTTGCCTATGACTCATAGTGACCCTATGAACATTAGCTCTGAATCCTTCCCTATTCTGAGCCAATCTCATCATCTCCAACAGAACTAATCCCATTTCTCCAGTCAATGAGTCTATCTGTCTCATCCTGAGTCTTCCTCTCCTGCACTGTCCCTCCACCCTATTTGCTTATTTCATATATGCAAGATCTTATAATATACATCCGTTTGTGACTAGATCATTTCACTTAGCATGTCCTTGGAGGGGGATGTCACGCTTGGGTGGGTGGAAGGACAGCGCAGGAGAGGAAGACCCTCTATAAGATGGACTGATTCAGTGACTAGGGTTATGGGGTAGGTGTGTCAGAGACAATAGGAATGGCACAGGATAGAGCAGGGTTTAGGGTTGTTTTACATAGGGTCACTATGAGTCCCAGGAAACTCAATAGGTACATAACAACAACAACAAAAATGTTTTTAAGACTCATCAATATCATGGTATGCCACAGAACTTCCTTTTTTTGTGTTACATAAAATTCTGTTGGATGTGTGGGCTACATTTTTTTTATTATTAAATTTTATTCGTTTTAATGAACATTTACAGGGATTTTGGGTTTTCATTCCTTCATTGCTGCACCATTCTCTCTACCCTCCTCCCCAGTTTGTTCTTCTTCCCCGCCATCCGAATGTCTGTTTTAATTGTCCAATTGCCACAGTGCTTGTCAAAGCCAGTTCTGATTAATCTCCTTTGTCGGTGTGTCCTTTGCCATTCCCTATCACTCCTCCCTGAGAGAGACTTCACCCTGATTCATAAGGAAAAGGGGATGGCGTATTCTCTTAGCTACTTCCTGCTGAAAAGGGACGCTGTGGGTTTCAGGGTGAAGATCTTCTCTCACTACTCTAAAGGGCCCCTTTGGCAGTAGGAAACACATAGACTATTATGAGGATTGATTTTGGAATTTAGATGCACTCTTATTGATTGTGCTTGGCCATACATGTTCATATCCTTGAAGATGTATCATGGGGGTGTTGCAACCTAGAAGACACAAATTTGACTAACAAGTTATAAGTACATGAGTCAAAAATTATGGAAAAGGAAAAGAAAGGATTCTTTCATTGTTTTACAAACCCTCCCCCAGGTCCCCTCCACCATGTAGCCCTCGCTCTAGACTCCTGTGATGACAGAAATACCTAGTCATATATCTCTTTTAAACAGTTTTCTCCCTCCTCTGTTTCAGTGCAGTATACATTATTGAACCCATCTTACTCAGTCTCTCCCCAACCCCAAGGACAGTCCCATTCTACAACAGTGGCATCATGTAATATTTGTTTGCATGAGTTCCTTGTTTTTTAATGCAGCATAGTATTCCATTGTGCGAATATACCACAGCTTCTCCAGCCATTCGTTTGTTGATGGGCACTTAGGTTGTTTCCAACTCCTTGCTATTGTGAACAAAGCTGCAATAAACATGGGTGTGCATATATCTGCTTGGATGTCAGCTATGGTCTCTTCAGGGTATATTCCCAGTAGTGGAATTGCTGGGTCAAATGGTATCTCTATTTGCAACTTTTTGAGAAAGCGCCATACTGCTTTCCACAGGGGTTGCACCATTTTACACTCCCACCAACAGTGAATCAGGGTTCCAGTTTCTCCACAACCTCGCCAGCATTTGTTGCTTGCTGTTCTGTTAAATTTTGCTATTTTGACTGGGGTGAGATGATATCTCATAGTTGTTTTAATGTGCATCTCTCTTAGGGCTAGGGATTTTGAGCATTTCTTCATGTGTTTGTTAGCCATCTGAATGTCGTCTTCGGTGAGGTGCCTGTTCATATCCTGTGCCCATTTTTCTATTGGATTATTTACCTTTATCTTGTTGTGGTGCTCAAGTATTTCTAAATTCTGGATATAAGTCCTTTATCTGATATGGTATTACCGAATACTTTTTCCCAGTCAGTGGCTTCCCTTTTTACCCTACTGGAGAAGTTTTTGGATGTGCATAGGGATTTGAGTCTTAGAAGATCCCATTCATCTATGTTATCTTCTCCTGGTTGTAGGTTTTCCAGGATACTGGGAAGACTGTTTATGTTGTGGATTAGGACTTCTAGTGTTGTTCCTAGCTTTTCTGTAATGAAGTTTATAGTCCTTGGTTTTAGTCCTAGGTCCATGATCCACCTTGAGTTCTTCATCTATTGATGGGCATTAGGTTGTACTTTTTGCCTCTTGTCAATCATATAATAAAGTTGCGATGAACATCAAGGACTTCTCTTTATGCTTTAATTCATATCTCTGTTCTTCTAAGACTTTCATAACCACGTTTGCACATACTGTTAAATTTTCAGTTACTATTTATGGAACAAGTGGTTTCCTAGACATCTGGCTAAGATAGGTGCCTAGGTGTTAACCCTCCCCACAGCCATATGGCTTTGCTCCATTTTACAAATGAAGACATACAGGCTCGCAGAAGCTAAACTCCTGCCAAGGCCATAACCAATCAATAACAAAAGTCAGAATTTCGTATATGTCAATTCTTGTTATCTAACTCGGCATGTTATTCATCTATTGGTCTTATTCTTTATCAATAACAAAAGTCAGAATTTCATATACTTCAATTCTTGTTATCTAACTCGGCATGTTATTCATCTACTGGTCTTATTCTTTCCAAAAGGCGTGCTGATTTGAGGTATGCTGCTTAGGCTCAAATTCAAGGGTTATATTCCCAGGGGTGTTTTGTTTTGTTTTCCAGTCTTAACCATTGCAGTCCGAGTGTGATAGTATAGCATTGCAGTTTTGGCTTGCATCTTCCTGATGGCTAATGGCACTGAGCATCTTACGTTTGGTGGCCAGTTGAGTGTCCTTTGTACGTTTTAGGGAGCTCTCATGAATAGTCTATAGGGAGTTTTGCTGCTAATCTTAAGGTGCGTCTCTGGTGGTTTTAATCTGTCAGTGGTTTCTCAGGAGAAAGATGGGCCATCTCCCACTTTCTGTGTGACTCACAGTTCCCCAAACCCACTGGAGGGTCGGCTATGAGATGGTTCTGACCTGATAACAATGAGAGAATTGTACACTTTATGATTGGTTTGTTTCTTGTTTTTTTTTGTTTGTTTATTTTGTTTTTTTATTTTATTATTTTTGTATGAGTGTACCGTCAAATCAGATCTGACTGGTACAGGAGGAGATTGTCCCTCCTTTTCTGGCAGAGCATCTGGTGGCTTTGAACCATGAGCCTCTGGGATTATAGTTGCAGCTCCTTGCCACTAGGCCACCAGAGTGTTTCTTGTTTTGAAGTTAGTGATGGATGGTCTCTGAAGGTATTCTCCCATCTTCATGCCCCAAATCATAAAGCACCCCACATCTCAATTTCCTACTGAGGCCCCTGCGTAGTTCAAACAGCTAATGCACTTGTCTGATAACCACCAGATTGAGGGCCCAAATCTACCCAGAAATGCTTAAAACAAAGGGTTTACAATCTACTGCCTAACTATTAGCCATTGAAAACCCTATGGAGACTGTTTCTACTCTGACACACGCACGGTGCACTGTAACAGGTTTGCTTGTTAATTCCCTGCTGGAGTTGTCTCCGTTAGCTAGTGACCCTCGGGCTGATCTGGAGGACACGGGAACCTCAGGAGCCCCTCTGTGCATTCCATCTCTCTACCCTGTTGCAGCTGGAGAGATCAGCGAGAAGCTGTTCACCCTGAACTTCACCATCGACAACCTACGCTACTCAGCTGACATGGGGCGGCCTGGCTCCCTCAAGTTCAACATCACGGACACCCTCATGCAGCACCTGGTGAGAAGCCTGCTTTCCCTGACCACCCAGATGTGTCCAGCCCAGCACTCTCGCTTGTATCTGACCAGCACTGACGCCCTCTCTCTCCTCCAGCTCAGCCCCTTATTCTTGATGAGCAGTCTGGGTGCCCGATTCGCAGGTTGCAGGGTCACCACTCTCAGGTAAGATGCTTGTCTCCCTCCAGCCCATTTCCTCTTCTCCGCTGTCAGAGAGGAATCTGGGGCTCTGGCCTCTGACCATGAGGTCCACCCGGGCTGAACATGGCTTCTCCCTGATGCATCTGCTGCATCCATCTTCACTCTCATGTCTCGGGTCAGCTTGCTTTCTGTTGATATTTACAAAGCACGGTCCCCAGGGGTGATGGCTCTAGAACGAACCTAAAGACTGACCGTTTGAACTTCACCCAGCAGTGCTGCACATGACCCAAGCCGTTGACTTTGCAGTTTTCTGGTGGCTTAGTGGTAAGGAGCTGTACTGTCAACGTCAAGGCATGTGGTTCAAATCCACCAGGTGCTCATGCGAGACAGGTGGGCATTCAACCTCCATGCAATTTACTGTCTCTGAAAACCCACTGGAAGGTCAGCTATGGGTCGGTTCCAACTCGATGGTACCTAACAACAATAATATAAGCATACAAAAGTTAGTTAGAAAATAAGCCAGAAGAAGAATTGATGTGTTTGAATTGCGGTGATGGGGAAGGATGTTGGATATACTGTAGTTTGCTGGAAGAATGAACACAAGTGCATTAGACATACAACTGAATGCTATTTAGAGGTGAGGAAGCTGAGACATACTGTCGCTTACTTTGGATGTATCATCACAGTCATGACATGCCAATGGCTAGAAAAAGACAGCGTGCTTGGTGAAGGAGAGAGTTAAAGGAAACCTTCAATGAGAAGGACTGAAGAGCAGAAACAAAGGGCTCAACCTCAAGCATACCAGTGGTCAGGAGGGGTCCCTTCTGTTGTACATCAGGTCACCACATGTCAGGGCTGATTTGACAGCAGCTAACCCCAAAGGAAGACCCTCGATCAGATGAATGGACACTGAGATGGCAGCAGCGGGCTGGGATATGTCAGAGATGGTGAGGGTGGCACAGAATGAAACAGGGTCCAGATCTATTCATAGGGTTGCTATGAGTCATACTCAGCTACACGGCACCTAACAGCAACACCGCCACCAGCATGATAGCCAGCAGGACTGTGATGGGGTTGCACAGGGGCCTGGGGGCCCAAAGGACCACCTTGACCCGGCCTATGATGATCCTGGGGAGAAGACATTCCTGAACCAGCTGAATCATATCAGCTGAAACCTGAAAACTGACTAGGTACAAAATCAGATAAGGAGATAAAACAAAAATAAAAATGAAATTAAAAAAAGAGTCTTTCAGACAGTAGTCATTGTACATGCAAAGGCCCTGAGATAAGAAGATATAAATAGGCAGAGGCGCTTTGAATGGTCCAATGAGGCTGGAACTCTGGGTATGTGGTGCACTGGGGGCAGCAGGTGGTCTGAATTTTCCCCTCCACCTCCACCCCCGCCCCCCGAGCTAACCTCTCCTTCCTGTCCTCAGAAGTGTCTTCCTCTCCAGGTCTGTGAAGAACGGTGCCTGGACCAGGGTGGACGCCCTCTGCACCTACCGGCAGCCACACAGTGGTCCAGGCCTGCATGCCAAGCAGGTATTCCATGAGCTGAGCTGGCAGACCCGGGGCATCACTCGGCTGGGCCCCTACTCGCTGAACAAAGACAGTCTCTACCTCAACGGTGAGTGGCCCTCATCCCCACCTCCCACCCTCCCGTCCTATGATGGTCTCTGTTTACCCGTTCTCCAGAGAAAGGCTTGGAACAAATGCAAATGGGAACCTTAGCTGTGACTTCTACCGTCACCTACAAGCCTAGTCGTTGATTAGTGCCATTTAATAGATGAGATTAAAGATCAGAAAGTACCTAGTAAGTATTGCTTGGGAATAGTGAGCTGAATCCCAGTTGTCACAGTTCAAGTCTTTGATCCTTTCAACATGGTTAACTAATAGAAGTGTCTTCTTGGAGGAGTACCACGAAAAGGAAACAAATTCTCACCTGTCTCCCCTTCCTACTTCCAATGACTTCTCTCCTGGGTGGTCCACTATACCAGAAGGCAGGCAGGCATTCTGAGCATCTATGGTGGGGGCGAGGGGGTGGGGTCAAGTTGAAGGCTAGGCATCAGTATCTCCAAGAATCCCAAAAAGACATTTTTTAGCAAAATGCTGATTCTGAGAAGCGCTCAAAAAATGACAGTTTTCAACCAGAAGACATCCCTCCTCTGAGTTCTACGAAGCAGAGCAAAGCCATGGTGGGGTTGAGCAGATAACTCTCCTCCTCGTCCATCCACCCTCCTCCTGGGCCCAGACTTGGAGCTCACACGCTCTTATTCACTGCTCTTCTTATCATTGCCCCCTAAGTGGGCAGGGAGGATGTAGCCTTTGAAACAAAATGCAAAACCCATTTCCGTTGCATAGTGTCCAATTCACGGCGACTATAAGACAGAGCTGCCTTGTAGGGTTTCCAAGGCTGCAGTCTTCCCAGAAACAGACTGCTGCTTCTTTGTCCTATGGTGTGGCTTGTAGATTTGAACCACTGACCTTCTGATTAGCACACAAGCTCTTGACTGCTAGGTCACCAGGGCTCCCAGTGGTCTTTATTACTCCTATTTTAGCAAAGGGGAAAACTGAGGCATGTGGAGGTGAAGGCATCTGCCTGTGCCTGTGGCAAGTTTGTGGTCAGTCTGTATCTTGACTTTTCTGTCTACTTCTGTTCCCAAGTGGCCCTTAGGTCACTGCCTGGCTGTTTAGGACATTGGTCCCCTTGGAAAGTGTACGCCGTGTGTGTACCCTTTAAGGCAACTATTCAGCATGTACCAAATACACGCTACAAGCCAAGCTGTGGGCCTGGCACCAGGCACAGTGATAGGTCAGATGTGTGTTTCTCTCTTAATGTAACGTTCCAGTGGCTGAGGACCCCTTAGCTCAGTACTGTATTCTCAAATCATAAACTAAGGTTGCCATCTACAAAAAAGCAAACAAGCCATTGGTGCCAAGTCAGCCCTGACCCCTGGCGGCCCCATGCTGGGCAGAGAAGAGCTATACAGGCTCATGGGATTTTCAGAAGCAAATTGCCAGGCCTTTCTCCCAAGGAGCACTTAGTGGACTCAAACCACCAGGCTTGCAATTATTTGCCATTCACTTACCTGTTTGTGGCACCTAAGAGTTCCCCAATAAATATTCACTGGGTGGAGAGAAGGTCTAAGAGTGGTGAGAGGGATGGGTCATTGAATGGTTAGCCAGGTGGCAGAATAGACTCGCGAACACAGAGCCTCTTCTTAGGGACATGCTAGAGCCATGCAGGGAAGGACTCAGTTCTCAGTGAGACATGAAGAAAACTCTTCAAAAGGAACTGGTTGTCGAACAGAATCTTAGAAAGTGCATAGATGCTTTCCAGACACACAGAGGGAAAGACACCCCCTGGACAAAGGGAGAGAGATATCCAGATTCTGCTGTTACTTCCTCTTACATGCCATGTTTTGTTTTCAGGTTATAATGAACGTGGTCCAGCTGAGCCTCCTACAAGTACGTATCCTTACATCCAACACCCCTATCAGATTCCACAGGTGCTGGACCAAGCATCTCTCCTCAATCATGAGGGAAATTTGCCCTGACAGTCTGCTGGCTGTGTCAGTTCACAGCTCAGAGCTATCTCAGAACAAAGGTCTGGGGACGCCGACAAAAGTACATCTTACACACAGACATGGGTTGGAAAACGCTTCACTCACATAAGAAAAAAAGACCAAGGAAGGTCAGTGTCGGTTTGCAACATCAGTGCCCCATGGCTAGAGGGTCACCCCCGGCAGGTGATGTTCTGGGCACACTCCTCTTGTACCACAGGTGAGGGATTTTCTTTTCTGCCCACGAGGAGCAGATGGGAAAGTGAGGTTGGCCAGCTGCCACATGCTTCACAGACATGAATAGAATAGAGACTATTGTGTCCCCAGAGCAGGGAGTGAGAATCCTTGATAAAGAGAAGAAACTAGAAGGGAGCTCTGAAGGCCTAGTGGCAAGAAGCTGCACTGCAATCCTGGAGGTGCATGGTTCGAATCCACCAGATGCTCTGCTGGAGAAGGTGGGACAATCTCCTTCTGTACCTGTCAGATCCGATTTGACGGTTATACACACAAAAATTAATAAAGGTAAATTTAAAAAACAAGAAGAAACTAGAATGGAGAGCGAGCAATGTTCTAGGCATAAGGATACTGTTTAGGCAGCTTGGATAAGAGGCACAGTTCCTGCAGCTGACTGTCACAGCAGCCCCAAACTCAGGAAGTTCTTCTGAGTGGGGTCAAGGCCTCAGCGGGACAAAGAAAGCTGGGTCCTTGATCATTTCTGGACTTACAAGCATGGTATTGGTATAGAGAACTTTCCATGATCATTGAGTGAGACCAAGATGTTTGGACAAGCATTTACCCCAAGGATCATCACCGGTGGATGACCTTTCAGTCCATGCTTCCTGCTGGCAGGAGCCCAGGTAGGGGCTGCAATGTCAGTTGGAAGATTCTGGAAACTGCTCAAGTGACTCTGGCCAGATGTACCCATTCATTCAACCAGCACCTCAGTCATTTTCTTTCAGCCACCCATACGACCAGCTCACACCCTTCCACCTATCCATCCTTCTAGTCTTCATTTCCTCCAATATTTCTTCCTTGTTTTTATTCTTCATCCCTCCCCCATTTGTCTATTTTCCCTTGAGTCCATAATCTAGCTCACCTTTCTGTCAATTTTTCTACCCACCTGTCTCTTGGTTCAGACTCTCCCTGGTTTACCTGTCCTTCCTCTCTTCAGTTAGTTCCTGTACATGCCTACTCAGGCCCTGGCATCCCTGTGAATGACTGATCTGTTCTGGATTCCCACAGAAGCAAGGGTGAGGCCCTGCACTCTGTAAGGGTGGGGCTCTGTCCCTCACTGACAATGGTCCTTTTCACAGCTCCTGAACTGGCCACCACCGTCCTTCCTCCATCATCAGCACCTGTTCCAGAAGCCACCACAGGTATCCAGGGTCCCCCCCCTCCACCTTGCATTCTGAGGGGAGCTTCTCAGTTACATAACTCTATCAGGTAACAAAAGGAGGGACGGAGAGCCAGAATGTGACAAGCCCAAGGTTGTAGTAATAATTCTGACCACAGAGATTAGACGAGCCATTCAATATGATGGTCACTTGCAAGGAGCATTCGTGTAAGAAAAATAGGTCATTATAAAAATAATATAGGTATTTTGGGGAAGAGACATATGGCATCTTTTCAGAGGGAACTGTCGACAAAGTTTCACCTGAATTGGGTCTATAATTCTAGATTGACGTGATCCAGGCAACTAGGATGGTGCTGTCAGGGAAATGTATGATCAATGTCCTGAACAACACATTATATAAAGAACAATAAGAGGAATTTGATTTGCATTGGAGACTGAGAGTTGGCAGGGTCCACATTGAGAAGGACCTTGAAGTCTGTGTCAAGAAGCTTAAACTGAGCGCTGAAGGTCATAGACAGCAATGGGTGATACAGTGGGTGAACTTGTGCTGTCCTTAGTGAGACTCTCAGAAAGAAGCTTCTAGCGGTCAATGTCTCTTCAGACAGGAAGCCTCGTGAGTCTGAGGGTGGGTACCAGTGCAGGCAAGAGAAGGAAAGGCCTGAAGTGGTGCAGGGGTGGAGAGAGGGGATGTACATCAGAAGCATTTATAAGGTAGAATTATTACTTGGAAGTGATGCCAAGGGAAGACCTGGGAGTTCTGAGTGTGACTTGGGGGTGGAGGTGAGGGTGTTACTGGGAGAAAAGGCATTAGAGAGTGTGGGCTCTGATCTGATCCCAGGCCACTTCTCAGGATACACATCTCTCTCTTCCTCTAGCTACAGAGCACACTCTGAAGACCTTCACACTCAACTTCACCATCTCCAACCTCCGATATTCACCAGACATGGGCAACCCTAGCTCTGCCATATTCAACTCCACTGAGAGGGTCCTACAGCATCTGGTGAGACATAGACGACAGCACGTCCTAATGGAGTAGACTCTGCCCCTGCCTTCCCAATGAGCAGGGGTGGTCCAGTGGTGGGGTTCTCACCCTCCATGCGAGAGCCCTGGGTTCAATTCCCAGCCAAGGCACCTCACACATGGCCACCACTGCCTGAGGCTTGCACATTGCTCTGCTGCTGAGGGTTTCAGCGGAGCTTCCAGATTAAGACAAGTTTGGGAAGAAAGGTTTGGAAGCGTGTTGCTGAAAAGCAGGTGAACCCTATAGATCTCAGCATTTTCATCTTTTGGACATGAGGCTGCCATGTGTCAGGGCCCAACTCCACAGCAGCTAAGAACAACAGCCCCTCCCCAGACCACAGTGTCTCCTGTTCACTCTCCCCTTCTCCCCCCTCAGCTCAGGCCCTTGTTCCAGAAGAGCAGCCTGGGCCCCTTCTACTCGGGTTGTAGACTGATCTCCCTCAGGTGAGTCCTCCTCCTAGTCATCTACCTGTGGGGACCACACTCTTTTGTGACTTCCTCTTTCTCACTTCTCCCACTCCTCTCACGTGCTCCCTCCTCCTCCTGATTCTACCCACCACCCCACCACCCCTTCCTCCTGGAGCTCGCAGGACTTTCCCCTGGAGTTCCCACGGCCCTTCCTCCCCAGGCCTGAGAAGGACAGCGCAGCCACAACCAGAGTGGATGCCATTTGCACCTACTACCCTGAGCCTGTGAGCCGCACCCTGGACAGAGAGCAACTGTACTGGGAACTGAGTCAGCTGACCCAAGGCATCAGCCATCTGGGGCCCTACACCCTGGACAGGGACAGCCTCTATGTCAATGGTAAGCAGCCATGTGAAACTTGAACTCAGAGTGACCATTTCTCATCCTTGTTATACTATGTTTCCCTCCCCAGAAGGTCAGCCCCTGACCTAGGAGGAAGCCAGCCTTCCTCAAATCACTATGAGTAAGTTCTTGTTATTTCAGGTAGCTGGCATAGCATTCTTTTCATGAATATAGACAAATTTTCACTCAAAATCATTGAGTCTGACCTGTGAAATCTCCTGAGACAGGATAACGGGTTCCGTGTATGTTATTGTTGATTGCTTTCAAGTCAAGCATGACTCACAGTGACCCTATGAACAAAAGGCCTGAAGCCCTTCTAGAACGATTGAAGTTGGTAGAAATTATTTATCAAAGTTCGTAGAATTTCCAGAGGCACGTTGTTTAGGAAATGGATGTCACTCCTGCTTCCGAACGAATTCTTAGCTGGTGACAGTTCCGCAATCCAGAAGCTCCTGGGCAACGTCTGGAGAGTTGTAATTGTCATGATTGTGGGAATGTGCTGTTGGGATCTCTTGGGAAGAAGCCAGGGATACTGATCCATGACTTTCTGTACACAGGAGCCCCTTTCCACAACATACAGAGGCCCTCCAGGTAGCCTGGACCCCACCTCCAAAACTGAGCAAACTCAACAGAGACAAGGAATAGGATGGGTCCTGAAAATGTTCACCTGGCTGATCAGCAGGACCACAGAGAGCTTTAGGATACAGGATAGAAAGATAGTGCAAGATGACCACGCCTCCTTGGCATTTACATCCCCCTTGTCGTACTCAACTCAACAGCACCCAACAGCAGCATTCCAAAGCAGTTCTTGCTGTTAAGTGCCATTTGGTCATAGACTACTCATAAAGACCTGAGCACGGCTTGTAGATTTTTCAGAGGCAAGCTATTTCAGAAGTGGATGCCACTCCTGCTTTCAAGCTTGTTTTAATCTGGAAACTCCACCAAACACTGTCCACCATGGGTAACCATTATCGCATTCAACACATCAATGTCCCAGTGTTCAGCATCACAGCAACCACGAGTTACCTCTGCACAGCAAATGGACAGACCAGTGCTGTACCATGTAGAAGAATGTTTGACAGAAAACAATTTAAACCAGGCCTGAGGGCCACAGAGTTATGTTGCCAAATAAAATACAGGATGGTGTCTTTTATATATAAGATTTACATAGTCCTAAATGCCCTGAGGGTGAGTAACACTCCCATGCACAGCCTCACAATTCATAGACGGGCACCAGCCCAGCACTTGCTACATGTCAGCATAATCACTTGTTTCCTGAACTGGGTACTTCTTACCTAGAAGTGCTTCTTCTTGTTGTTGTTGTTATTTTGGTGTGCTTTCAAGTTGGAACTGACCCATAGCTGACCCTCCAGAGAATTTTCAGAAGCACTTAATCACACACAGAGGGAGGAGATTGCCCATTTTTCTCCAGTGGAGCAGCTGATGAATTTGAACTACATGCCTTCAGGATTATAGGGCAGTTTCTTAACAACTAGGACACCAAAGCTCTTTTCCTCTTAGCACTAGGTGGTATATATATATA
>NW_006399987.1:128009-134468 GCF_000299155.1 Elephantulus edwardii | reverse complement strand
CTTTGTCATCCTGTGCTGCCTTTTGAAATCTTCTATTCAACTCTTTAGTATCTTGAATTCGTCCTTGTGCTTTGGCTTCTCTGCGCTCCAGTGCAATTTACAGAGTCTCTTCTGGCATCCGTTTTGGTCTCCTCTTCCTCTTCGGTCTTTGCAATGACCATTTGCACTCTTCCTGGATAATACCCTTGATATCCTCCCACAACTCATCTGGTCTTCGCTCATTAGTGTTCAAGGCCTAAACCTGTTCCTGAGATGGTTCTGAAATTCAGGTGGGATAGACTCAGAGTCATATTTTGGTTGCCTTGGATTTGAACTTGAATGACTAGAAGAATAAATAATGGATGAATGAATGAATAAACTAGTAAAAATTATCTCAGTCTGTTTAGGGGTCTTCGATGTTTGAAGGTCTGTTGCGACTCACCTTTATTCATTCATTCATTCATTCAAGAAACATATATTCATTTAACAAGCTGTTCTGTACCAATACAGTTTCTGTCTTTAAGAAACCCATATTTGAATGAACTAACGACTGCTATAGGGCATGAAGCCAGTGACAATCTTATTGTCAGGGTGCTAAATGGTCAAATTCGTGCCTTCCAAGCAGGAAACTTAGGATTGATTCCCAGTCAGGGCACCTCATGCATTCCACCACACCTCTGTGAGTAAAGGCTTCCATGTTGCTATTATACTGAAGAGTTTCAAAAGAACTTCCAGAGTAAGATGAACTAGGAAGGAAGACTTGATGTTCTACTTCCAAAAATCAGCCAGTAAAAACCTATGGATCACAGCAGTCCTATCCTTGTATCGTCTACAAGATCATGTGAGTCAGGCCAACCTGATGGCCATTAACAGCAACATGGGACCTTGTTTAAGGAACAGTGAGTCAATGAAGGTTTACCAGAAGGGTGTATTATGTGGCGAGGTCCTGGACATGACAGTGAACCAGACCTAGGTCCCTATTTTCTTGGAGTTCCAACTAAATGGTCCACTGAAGCATAAATAGAAGATTTCTGGGAAAAGGAGATCAAAAAACATTTCTGGAAGGGGGGTACTAGATAGCATAGACAGAAGCAGGAAAGCTCAGATAGGAGAATGTCTGTAATGCCCCAGCTCCTCCTCTCTTAGGAATGACTTTTTACTAGGAAATCTCAGAAATATTCAATATATGAGCCTAATTTTTAGTAACTATAGACCTGGAGGTGCCAAGCTTTAAGTATTTAAACCTGAAAGGTTGGCATTTTGAACCCAGAAGCTCCTCTGCAGAAGAAAGCTGTGGTTGCCTGTGTCCATAAATATTGTTGTTGCTGTTGTTATGTGCCATTAAGTTGCTTGTGACTCATAGTGACCTATGTACAACAGCCCTGAACGCTTCTGTATCCTGAGCCAGCCTTATTTGTTTCTGACATACCTACCCCCATTACCCCAGTCACTGAGTCAATCCGCCTCATCGAGGGTCTTCCTCTCCTGCACTGTCCCTCCACCCTCCCAAGCATGACATCCCTCTCCAAGGACTGATCCCTTCTTTCAACATGCCCATAGTATATTAGATGAAGCTTCAGAATCCTTGCCTCCAAGGAGAAGCCTGGTTTCACTTTCTCTAGGATGAACCTGTTTGTTCTCCTAGTATATTCCATGGTATATTCAATACTCTTTTCTAACACCACAGCTCAAATACATCAATTCTCCTTCTATCATCGCTAGTCACTGTCCAGCTTCCTGATGCATGTCAAGCAATTGTGAAGACTATGGCCTGAATCAGACTCACTTTAGTCTCCGACTGACATAATTGCTCTTCAGTACTCTGGAGAAGACCCTGACAGCACTTTCCCAATGTAATTCATCTTGATTTCCATAAATATTACAACATTGGAAGCTTGATGATGCACTTCTACTCTGCCATATAAGATCATTATGGATTATAATAGACAACTGCTTGTAGTTCTGATTGATGCAAACAGGACATGCTCAGCTACTAACGTAAAGGTTGCAGGTTCAAGTCCATCTAGAGGTACTCAAAAGAAGGGCTTAGCAATTTACTTCCAGAAATCCAGCCACTTCAAACTCTATGGACTTCAGTATGACATACAGCTGATGGGAGTCAGAATTGACTCCATGGCAACTGGAGTTTTTCAGTTTTAGGTTTTATTTTTTAAAATAATATAGCAACAAGTAAGAACCCTCAAAGCCACCCTGCCTGTGTGCAAAAGCATAAGGGGCCCTGCCTACTTCTTTCTCTTTTTGATGCCAGGTTATACATCCCAAAGTTTATCAAGCCAGAGTGAGTACCAACTGCGTTTTCGCATCGTCAACCAGAATATCAGTGAGCTGGACCCTGCATCCTCCGAGTACACTGCCTTGCTGTGGGACATCCAGGACAAGGTGAAACTCTCTCTTGCCCTACCCCTGTCTTCCTGCCCTGGATTTCTTCACCATCAGACTTGTATATACTAAGTGATTATTTCAACTCTTCACTTTACCTATGTGTTCCAACTTCTCGGTTTTCAAAGCTGGTAGTTGGGCTGCCTTCCTCATCTCAGAGTGAGACTCAGAAAGGAACATGGCCTGCCTGTGACCACACAGTGAGCTAGGGACAAAGCCAGGACCCAAACTCATCCTGCCTTCCTTCAGGCCTGTGTTCCTTCCACTAGCTCCAGCTGCTCCTTCACCCCCAGGAGATCTCAGCATCTTCCCTTCTTTCTCACTCCAGGTCACCGCTCTCTACAAAAGCAGCCAACTACGAGCTGTGTTCCGCTCCTGCCTGGTCACTGACCTGAAGTAAGTTTGGGAGGCTGGGAGCCTTGACTGCGTTTTGGTGTTTAGCTCCCATGTCAGATCTTTCAGTTGGACGTTGCCGATACGGTGCCCCTCTGTCCCAGGACTCTGCCAGCTGCATTTACCCTCTACTTCCTGTGGGTCACAGAGTTAGGGGTGGGACGATGGTGGGCAGTAACCTCATGAGGACCCCAGCCTCCTTCACTCACCTCTTTATCCTCTTCTGGATACTTGGGAAAGCCACCTTTATAATGGAGAATTCAAAATAACAGTGAGTTGACCTCAAATTAGTCCCAGCTCATGGCAGCCCCGTGTGTGCCAAGGCAGAGCTAATCCACAGTATTTTCTTTAGCTGATTTTTAAAAAAAGAAATTTATTGATTGGTTGGTTGACTAGGTCTTCCTTTGGAGGCACCTCTGGGTAGACTCAGGCAAACCACCATCATTCTGGTTAACATCCGGTGTTTTTATTAACCATTTACAACACATAGGAAGAGCAGAACTCAAAATACCTGTCTGATAGTAATATCCACTATGGATCAGACTTTGATGAGAACTTTCATGTATTATAATCTCATTTAATGCCTAAAATAGTTCCTATGAGGTGGGGATGATTATCATCCCCATTGTTTAGAGGGGGGAAATGAGGCTCAGAGAAGTGACAGGAACTGCCTAAGAATTCTCAAAACTGGAGTTTGAGTACAAGTCTCTGAGGGCTGGTGAAGAAATTACGATATCTCCCATTGAAGAAAGGAGGATTATAGAACTGATTGCTGGCTCTGAGTAGTTCTAAAGTTCCCTTATAATATGGAGATAATTGTAATACCTCCTATTAAGAATGAGAGTATGTAAGTCACTTCTCACTGAGTCTAGTAGATGGCAAGTGTTTAATATATGTTTATTGTAGTTACTCTTAAGCCTTCCATCTCTAATTCTTGGTCAAGGTCTTTTTCTTAGACTAGGAAGACTCTTTGCTAGTCCCCTCCACCATTTGTGCCACAGTCCACGACCGTAGGCTGAAGCTCAGCGATCACCACTGATGTGACCAGCTAAGTTCTCTGTCTCTGTCTCTATCTCCAGGTTGAACTCTGCATTGGTGACCCTCAGGGTCCTGTTCTCCTCCAATCTGGACCCCAGTGTGGTGGAGGAAGTCTTCCTAGCCAGGACCCTGAATGCCTCCTCCCACTGGCTGGGTGCCACCTACCAGTTGGAAGACCTCCATGTGACCGGTGCGAGGTGGTTGGGAGAGATGGAACTACGAGGGAAAGATGGGGCTTTGGGGTGGGAGTGGGATGGATAGAGAGGCTCTGGAGGTATAAATGGAACCATATGGATGACCTGGCATTGAATCATCCAACAGGAGGCAGAAAGAGAGCACACACTAATTGCGTTCATGGAGATTGCTATTTATACATGTTGTTCTCATTTCCTAGTGCAGAATCACAACTAAGTGGCTTTAATTATGAGAAACATATTTTCTTACGGTTTTGGAGGCCAGACGTTTTAATTCTGCTCTCATTTTCTAGTTGTTGTTGTTGTTATGTGCCATCGAGTCACCTGCAACTCATAGTGACCCTATGATACACTTACCCCCATTACCCCAGTCACTGAATCAATCCATCTTATCGAGGGTCTTCCTCTCCTGTGCTGTCCACCTTCCCAAGCATGACGTCCCTCTCCAAGGACTGGTCCCTCCTTGCAACATGTTCAAAGTACGTCAGATGAAGCTTCAGAATCCTTGCCTCCAAGGAGCAGCCCGGCTTCACCCTCTCCAGGATGAACCTGTTTGTTTCCTTAGTATTTCATGGTACATTCAATACTCTTCTCCAGAACCACAGTTCAAAGGCATCAATTTTCCTTCTATCATCCCTAGTCATTGTCCAACTCTCTGATGCATAGCAAGTGATTGCAATGACCATGGCCTGGATCAGGCACACCTTGGTCTCATTTTCTAGTAGAACACCTTTTTTGCACTCACACTTGCTCACTCTCTCTGCACTAGAATAAAGGACATTGTCTCTTCTTAGTTTCTATTTGTTGGGCTCTTGGCAATCTTCACATAGCATGGTATCTATCTTACCTCTGTCACTATTTCCTTTCTCAGTCTGGTTTGTTTATGCCTTAAGAGGAATAGACTTAAAACACATCATATTCTGCCTTATTAACATAACAAACAAACCCCTATTCCCAAATGGCATTATGATCACGGGAATAGTAGGATTTACAACATAGTTTGGGGAGTTACGATTCAGTCCATAACACGTGCCAAGCTTTGCAGCATAAAATGTGGAGAACTGTACGTTGCCTTCTTTGTGAAAAGTGCATTCATTCGCGTCTGACTTGTGGTGACCTTACATGTATCCACGTGTGTGACAGCAGAGTCGTGCCCCAGGGTTTTCTCGATTCTGAGCTGTATGTAAACAGATCAGCAGGTCTTTCTTGTGAGACATCTGATTGTATTTTAGCATTCAACATTTCACTTGGTATCTAAGCACTTCCTCGACTGTACCACTCAGAGACTCCTAAAATGATTTCTTAGGTTTCCAGTTATGAGTTACACATTGATTCATTCATTAAACACATAATTAATGAAAATAAACATGCACTAATGATGTGTTTTTAATAAGTGCTATAATAACACAAATTTTAAGAATTTGTGAGAATCCCAAGGACACAGAGCCCTGTCTTAGAATATTTTTTGAAATAAATGATAAAGGAACTAAATCTGAAAGAAAATGAGACCAAGCCAGAGGGAAGAGAGCAGGGAGTGCGCTCCATATGTCTAGAATCTAGAGGATGCCAAGAAGAGAGCCTCTTTGGAGCAGATGTAAGAAGTTTGGTGTGGCTGGAGCATGTGCTCCGAGACAGAGGAGTGACAGTTGAGGGTAAAGAGGTTGACCAGGACTGTGTGAGTCACTGGAACATTTTGAGGCAGGATACAATATACTCCGAGTTCCTTTACAGAAAGATATTCGCTAGATGTTGTGTACAGAATAGATTACACAGGGAGGTATGGAAATCCACAGGGAAACCTGGCATCAATTTATGCAAGGTGTACAACAGACACTCAGAGGGGTGGTCTTCACTTACACCTGCCAATCAAGCCCCAAAGAATCTCAGTCTCCCTCCGCCTAAATCCTAGTGAAAACTTACACTGCTTGACAGAAGTAAAGTTGGACAAGGAGACAGATGGAGACAAGACAGACAGGTGGATATGAGTCTTCTACAGCCTATCTTTTTTTTTTTTAGCCTCTGAATTTTTTCTATTTTTTTTTTATATCCATGCATTCATTGTTGCACACTTACCTCCCTGCCCACCATTCCCCTTAGTTCACTTTCCTCTTTGACAAGTAAAAAAAAACCAAAACAAACAAAAAACAACGAACCTTTCATTGTTATATACCCACCACACACACACTCCACTTCACTATGCAGATTTCATTTTGGACTCTTGTCATGACAATAATACCTAATCATATATTCCTCCTAAACAGTTCTCTCCCTCATCCGTTTCAATGCAGTATGTATTATTTATCCCCTCTTAGTTTCCTCTGACCTACGATATCAGTTCCACTTTACAAGTGACACTATACAGTATTTGTCCTCCTGTGACTGAGATATTTCACTCAGCATAATGTCCTCCAGGGTCACCCATTTTGTAATATTGCATGAGTTCCTTATTTTTCAA
>NW_006399987.1:126891-127909 GCF_000299155.1 Elephantulus edwardii | reverse complement strand
AAGTTACGTACTATTTTTTTAAAATCATTGCTCCTGAGTGCTTCATAGCATTCCATTGTGTGAATGTACAACAATGTCTCAATCCATTCAGTTGTGATTGGACATTTAGGCTGTTTCCATGATCTTGCAATGGTGACTAATGCTGCTATGAACATTGGTGTGCAAATCTCCCTGGTGTTTCAGTGCTAAATTCCTTGGGCTATATTCCTATTAGTGAAATAGCTGGGTCACACAGAGTTCTATGTTCGGCTTTTTGAGGAAACATCAAACTGCCTTCCAGAACCTTTGTATCATTTTACTATCCCACTGACAGTTTATGAGCGTTCGCACCTCTCCACATCCTCTCCAACATTTATTGCTTGCTGCCCTGCTTAACTTTGCCACTGCTGCTGGGCTGGCACATTATCTTCTTGAATGACTGTTGTTGTTGATTGCCTTCAAGTAGAGCACGACTTATAGCGACCCTATGAACAAAAGCTGCTCTACAACTATCAACATTTACCAAAGTTTATAGTGTTTCCAGAAGCATGTTGTTTAGGAAGTGGATGCCACTCCTGCTTCCAAACCTGTCATAGTATGTTATTGTTATGTGCCATTGAGTTGCTTGCAATGCATAGTGACCCTAGGTACAGCAGCTCTGAACTCTTCCCTCTCCTGAGCCAGTCTCACTAATTTCAACACACCAACCCCCATTACCCTGGTTACTGTATCAATCCATGTCATCCGGGGTCTTCCTCTCTTGTGCTGACCCTCCACCTTTCTGAGCATGATGTCCTCCAAGGACCAGTCTCTCCTGGCCACGTACCCAAATTAAGTGAGATGGAGCTTCAAAATCCCAGCCTACAAGGAGAGACTTGGTTTCACCCTCTCCAAGACAGACCTATTTGTTTTCCTGGCAGTCCATGGTATGTTCAAGACTCTTCTCCAGCACCACAACTTGAAGGCATCAATTCTTCTTCTGTCATCCTTAGTCATAGTCCAATTCTTTGAAGTATAACAAGTAATTGAGAAGACCATC
>NW_006399987.1:124596-126791 GCF_000299155.1 Elephantulus edwardii | reverse complement strand
CGGGTCAAATGGTATTTCTATTTCCAACTTTTTGAGAAAGCACCATACAGCCTTTCATAGTGGTTGCACCATTTTATACTCCCACCAACAGTGAATAAGGGTTCCGGTTTCTCCACACCTTGCCAGCATTTGTTGCTTGATGTTCTGTTAAATTTTGCTATTCTGACTGGGGTGAGCTGATATCTCAGAGTTGTTTTGCAACCTATCTTTTAAAAGCCAGCTAAGGTCACATTATCAAAAACAGAATAGGCTGGTTGTAACAACTTCATGATTAGACGATTTCTCCCCTGATGTGGGGGTTTTGCATCTTTCATTTTCTAGAAGTGGAGCCATCGCTTCCTCTTCTGACAGAGAAACCGACAAGCAGCCCCAACCTTCAGCACTTCCGCTTGAATTTCACCATCACCAACCTTCTGTATTCCCAAGACATAGCCTGGCCAAACTCCACCAAACACCAGCGGAACAAGAGAAATATCAAGGATGCTGTGAGTATAGGGCTCTGGATACACTGGTTCCCATGCAGAAGTTGGCCCAACAACACCACATAGTCAGAGAGGGACATAAGTCACTTGTTGTTATAAAACAGTATGTTATGAAGACAAGTTCTTGTCCCATTTCACAGATTAACAAAACCAGGGCAGCAAGTTTCATTAGTTGGCCTAGGGCCACACAGATAAAACATGCCCTGAAATAGGAAGTCATTTGGCATATGCACTTGGGCTAGTGTTTGTTGAAACAAAAAAAAGACCTAATAGGGAAGAGCGCTTAGGGGGTTGGAAATTCACCGAGGCCAATGGGCCTCAGATTCTGACCTGTGAAATTCTGTCTTGTCTTGCAGCTCAACCAGCTCTTCCACAACAGCAGCATCAAGAATTCTTTTTCAGGCTGTGAAGTTACAGCATTTAGGTGAGTTTCAAGTCAGGAGCTAGCGATTCTAGAAATTTACCCTGTCCTTTAAGTTAAAGTGACCTCAATTATGCTCTGTCAGTTCTTAGATGTAGGAAGAGATAACATTAGGTAAATGGAACTGTTATGTTTAAAAAAAAACCAAACAAACACACACCCAGCTAAAATGTATTCACATCAGACGTGATGGGTATAGGATCCAGCCTACGTTGTTATGATGCCAAACAATTAATTGATAGATTACATTCCACTGGATTGTATTACATCTAAAATATCAAAGGCCATTGCGTATTGTGAAGGTAAGACCATCACATTGCTTTTCACTACAAGACCAACTTGTATGGTCCTGTTTTATATTAAATCCCATCATTTGGTAATGACTGTCTAGAACATTTCATTGAGAATAACGGTACCTAATCCTTGCCAAGTTCCATTACTGATGTGTGATGTTCTCCATAGGCAAGGGGGGAAGGTGGACTGAGATACATATGCGGAGCTTTGCCGACTCGATGTTGCAAACTATGTAGAATTCTCATTATAGGGTGTGTATTTAATTATAACAAATCCTTTTGGCATCAAATAAAAAGTTAAATAACTGTTTCATTTATTAATATAGGAATCCTAATTTCTCAAGTCCAAAATGTCATGTATTTTAAGATGCATAGGGGAAACTATAATAAATAAGAACACTATATAAAAAAGACCAACTTATATGATCAAAATTTTAGTATATATTTTTGAGAGGGATGCAGTTTAATGCAGAACACTATTTTCAAGGAGTCTAAGGATTTGGAAAGAAGTGGATAGAATAGAATAAATTAAAATGCTGTCATTGCAAAGATTCATCTGGTATTTTTGAAATAGCTTATTATTTTGTTGCTGTTGAAGGTGTATTCAGCAATTTCTCTGCATACAGTTCAGTAACAACAGATCAGTCGTCAAGTGGCCTAGGCATTCTCACCCTCCTTTCTGAGCTGTTCCTCCTCCGTTAGCATAAACTCATTGTACCCTAACTTCCCTATCGGCTGTAGAGTTGCTGTTGTTAATTCTGTCCCATACATAGTTCTTAAAAGAGCACAATGCTCAAGGTTGTTGTTGTTGTTATATGTCATCGAGTCGCTTGCGACTCATAGCGACCCTATCTACAACAGCCCTAAACCCTGGTCTATGCTGTGCCAATTGCACTGCCTCTGACACACCTATCCCGATTATCCCAGTCACTGAATCAATCGACCTCATAGAGGGTCTTCCCCTTCTGCACCGTCCCTCCACCCTCCCAAACATAATGT
>NW_006399987.1:117312-122956 GCF_000299155.1 Elephantulus edwardii | reverse complement strand
TCTTCAATAACATCTTAGATCAGAACACTTGCCAGTGGCAGCCAGGCATCACCCAGTTCTTCCGGTCTCATGGCAAAGGAGGCAGTTGTTTCAAGGCAATCAGCTACACATTCCACTTCTTCCACTTAATTCTAACTCTCCAGCTTCATTTCTATCACCACAGCTATGTTTTCTAACTATAAATCTTTCCTCCGTGTTGAAACGCTTGCATTTCAATCACCAGTTATGATTGACGCATCTTGACTGCTAATTTGGTCAATTTCACAAGTGGGTAGAAATCTTCCATGTCTTCCTCATCGCATTAGCGGTTGATGTGACCCTCATTGATCTGAGTCTTTTATTAATAGGATGCCACACAGCAGAGATTGTAAGGATGACACCGATCACAAAGTTTCTTTCTGTGGTACGGCTAGGCGTTGGCATTGAACTATAAAACAACACTAAAAATTCTAAACTCGCCTCCTTCTTCACTTGTTCTGGGCAATAGAAACCACTTTTGCCAGTTGTTTTTCTTATATAAATGCTCCTTGGATTGTTATAAACCTTTGATCAATTTCCAGACTCTTTACAAAGCTGATTTTGACAAGTTTTACCTGAGTTCTCATTGTTGCTGTTGTTTTTCTTGTTATGTGCCATCAAGTCACTTGCGACTCATCGTGATCCTATGTACAACAGCCTTAAGCCCTGCTCTATCCTATGCCAATCTTATTGTCTTCGGCACACCTATCTCCATTACCCCAGTCACTGAGTCAATCCATCTCATCGAGGGTCTTCCTCTCTTGCACTGTCCTTCCACCCTCCCAAGCATGACATCCCTCTCTAAGGACTGGCCCCTCTTTGCAGCATGCTCAATGTATGTCAGACAAAGTTTCAGAATCTTTGCCTCCAAAAAGCAGCCTGGTTTCACCCTCTCTAGGAAGAACCTGTTTGTTCTCCTAGCAGTTCATGGTATATTCAATACTCTTCTGCAACCCCGCAGTTCAAAGGCATCAATTCTCCTTTTATCATCCCTAGTCATTGTCCAGCTCTCTGATGCATAACAAGTAATTGCAAAGACTATGACCTAGATCAGGTGCATCTTAGTCTCAAGACTGACATCATTGCTCTTCAGTACTCTGGAGAAGTCCCTGACAGCAATTCATCTTTTTATTTCCTGGCTGCTGGTACCAAGAGTGTTGATTATGGAGCTGAGCAAACTGAAGCTGTTAACAATTTCAATCTCTTCACCATCTATCATGATGCTGCCAATTGGCCCAGTGATGAGCATCTTTGTTTTCTTGATGTTGAGCTTCAATCCATATTGAAGCTGCAGTCCTTGACCTTCTGCAGCAAGTGCTTCAGGTTCTCCTCAGTTTCAGCAAGCAGGGTTGTGTCATCTGCATAACGCAGAGTGTTGATGAGTCTTCCTCCAAACCTGATGCCACATTCCTGCTCATAGAGGAGGAATCCAGCCTCCTGGATTATCTGCTCTGCATATAGATTGAAAAGGTATGGAGACAGGACACATCCCTGACATACACCCTTCCCAATTTTGAACCATGTAGTGTCTCCTTGCTCTGTTCTGATGACTGCGTCCTGGTCCAAATATAGGTTTCACATAAGCACAATCAAGTGTTCTGGGATTCCCATTTTTCTCAGAGTCAGCCACAGCTTGTGTGTTCTCATTGCTTTTGTGAATTATCAGAAGTCTCTACTCTGGCATTCTAGGAATCCTTCTCCCTGTGACTCGACAGTTTCTATAAAAATCAGAACTTAGACATAGTCTAAATCTATTTCAACTGTAGGCAAGCCCATGTGTATTATAGCCACCTGCACACAGGGATTTCTTGGCTGTAATCTTTACGGAAGCAGTGTGCCAGTTCTTTCTTTCGTGGTGTCACTTTCAATTAGTAGTTGAGTGCAAAGCCTTTGCAGCATCTTAGAAACTCTTCATCCCCACTAGCCACATTTCTGATGATAAATAAAGGACCAGAGGGGGCTAGTGGTGACTGTGTGGACAGTGCACATACACAACATTTCCATCATTGCCAAATGTGTCTAAGAAGTAAGTGGCTAGAGCCATGTTTTAGAATTCTAGAGACCTTGTTCATTTTTCCTCGTTCTTTTGTCCTTCCAGATCTGTTCCTCAGAGCAACCACACTGGGGTGGATTCCCTGTGTGATTTCTCACCTTTGACTCGGAAACTGGACAGAATTGTTATCTATGAGGAGTTTCTACGGCTAACTCAGAATGGCACCCACCTACGGAACTTCACTCTGGACAGAAACAGTGTCCTCGTGGATGGTGAGCCTTCCTGATGACTGGGGCTGAGGAGAGTGGAGCTGGGCTCCTACACTTGGGTCCTCCCTGGGAATCTGGAGGCCTAGGATAAGCCAGAGTGGAAGCAGGAGTGGCATCCACTTCTGTAAATAGCTCGCCTCCAGAAACCCTATGAACCTGGAGAAAGGATGAAAGTCACGCACACAAGTGTCGAGAACTTCTGTTCGTAGGGTCACTATGAGTCACCTGTGACTCGATGGCACCTAACAACAACAACAGGATAAGCCAGGACCGGACTTGCTGAGACCAGCAAGAGGCAGCATGATCCCCCATGCTCTCTCAACCAGTGGAGATATGGAGTCCTTGGAGAGGAGAAACGGATTGCACTCAACTACAAACCAAAAGTCAGGCCATGGAATACTCCACAGAATGCTGCAGCAATGATTCTGTAATTACTACCTAACATGCGAGGGGCTGGAGAGCATTATGCTGAGTGAACTAACTCAGTCTCATAAGACAAATACTGTATAAGACCATTATTGTCGAACGAGTACGAGGCTTAATCATAGAGTCACACGATTTGACAGGTGGAAGAAGGGCCTGGGTAAAGGACAGGGAAAAGATCCAGTGTGCAAAACAATGTGTATGAACTTTATGAACTCTGTATGTAAACCAGTATAAAACTTAAAAAAAAAAGTCAGGCAATTCAACTTCACCCAGCAGCAGCATGACAGAAGAAAAGAGTGGAGCATCCACTTGAGGGGGGTAGGAGGGAAAAATTTGTATGTACTATTAGCCAGCTGGACTCACTTTACCATAATCAAGAGAAAGTCAAACATAGGCCTTCTTCTCTCTATCAAACCTAATCAAGGTGTTGACCTTCTTCTCTCTATCAGGCCTAATCAAGGTGTTGACCTTGGCCACAATGTTATAGTGCTTCTTCATGGCTAGTTTGATCTGGTGCTTGTTGGCCTTGACATCCACAATGAACACCAGTGTGTTGTTAGCTTCTATCTTCTCCATGGCTGACTCAGTGGTCAGGGGGAACTTGATGATGGCAGAGTGGTCAAGCTTGTTTCTCCTGAGAGTGCTGTTCTGGGGAGTATTTGGGCTGCCTATGGAGTCTCGGCATCTTAGACAACCAGAAAGTGACTGGCATGCAGATCTTTGTGTGTGTGTGTCACTGTGGATGCCCTTCAGGACGCCTTCTTGGCCTTTAACACTTGCTTTGGCTTCAGTTTTAGGATGGGCAGGGGATTCCTTCCTTCTTTGTTTTCGGCACCATCTTTATAGAAAAGTCTAGAAGTCAACTTTTGTGCAATTTCAGCCACCATAAACCTCTCGAGTGGAGTTAAATATATGGGGTTACTAACATCTGGAATCAACTTGATGATAACATGTTTGATTTTTTTTAACTTTTTTTTTTTCATTTTCATTTATTTTTTTTATGTGTGTACCGTGAAATTGGATCTGACTGGTACAGGAGGCAATTGTTCCTCCTTCTTCAGCAGAGCATTAGGTGGATTTGAACCGCACACCTCTGGGATTGCAGTGCAGCTTCCTGCCACTAGGCCACGAGAGCTTGCCTGATTTTTTTTTAATAGTGTGACATTGGAGACTGTGTCTCCCCAAGTCCACTCCGGGATTTCAGTCCCTTCCCCTCTCTGGGCCCTTGTTTCCTTATTTCTATAGCGCAGGCCTCTTGGTGAGACGTTCAGTGAGGCCTTCCATCTCCAAACTGTGCCTGACTCAGCCATGAAAGATGTTAAGAGATGACTCTATGCTCCCTCTCTCCTGCCTTCACAGTGGCCAACTTTGCACATCTATAGTTATTCATTCAAACACAATGATTACTGTGTCTGCCATGTATCAGGATTATAGCAGATCGAAGCAGAAATAAACAAACCAGAGAGCAAGAAGTCATGCTGTCTGCTTGACTTAACATTCTACTGAAAATATACCATTAAGCAACTGCTTCAAAGATATTAATAATTGTTACATTTGGATCATAGTTCATTATACACTTTTTCAATATATTTGAAATTTTTTCTTCTAAAATAGCAAAACACACACAGACACTCTTCATTTCTTTCTTTTTTTTTTTTCTTTTCTTTTTAGGATATTCTACCAACATACATGAAGCCTTGACTAAGAATACTGGTAAGTCTCAAAGGGGAGGCTCTGGTTGGTAAAAATGGTTACTGGATTCAACTGCTAACTGAAGGTTAGTGGTTCAAGTCCACCCACCAGCTATCAGAAGGAAATCCCAGCCGCCTGTGGCCAAAATTTCAAACACTTAAAACCTTACTTTGCAACATATGGGATAACTATGAATTAAAAATGATTTGCTAAAAAATGGGGGTTTTGTTTAGGGGTTGTTTTCTTTTGAGGGGAGGGTAAAGTCTGAAATGACCCTCTATCCCAAAGTGAGAAGGAGACATCCCAATGCTATGCTTTCCAAGAAGTGCTGTGCACACAAGGTCTCTGAAAAGAATGAATGTTGACTAACCCATGAGACGAACAGATGAGGTACAGTGAATGGAGTCCCAACCGGCTGGCAGAGCCACTACTTCAGGACATCAGAGCCATGAAGCAATTGAACCACGTAGCTCCCTTCTCCGGGTCCACGCCCATCCTCAGGGTACCCAGGGTCTGGCCCTGGTTGTAGGGGGATAATAAGAGATGGCTTACCTCAGCCCTTGTCTCTGCAGAACTCCCCTTCTGGGCCATCATCCTCATCTGTTTGGCGGGACTCCTAACCCTCATCACTTGCCTGATCTGCTGTTTCTTGGTAAGTGAAGGAGGTCACTAGCTTTCTCATTATTGCTTTGTAGACTTTTTTTCTTTAGGTTTTTTTAAAAATTAATTTTAATGAGCATTTACATTTTTATTGCATTTTTCTCCCAGCCAGCTGACTCTTCTCTTTGAAAAGTAAAAGAAAAATGCTTTCATTGTTATACAATCTCCTGCCCCCGCCCCCACTCTCCACTATGCAACCTTCATTCTGGACTCTGTCATGACCGTAATACCCAATCATATGTCGTTTTTAAACAGTTCTCTCCCTCATCTGTTTCAATGCAGTATACATATGTAGACATTTTTATACATTCTAAATGTAAATCCTTGGATGTATGTGTGTGCTTTTATTTATTGACAGCGTTAGTCATTTGTCAACAACAATCAGAAAGATGTAAATTAAAGCTACAGTTAGATAGGATATCATGCATGGAAAGACAGAGGGATGGCAAAAGAGAAGAGGATCCTTAACCAGGTGGATTGACACTGTGACAGCAGCAATGGGCTCAGGTGTGTCAGAGATAGTGAGAGGATGGCACAGGATAGCACAGGATTCAAATCAGTTGTTCACAGGGTCTCTATGAGTCAT
>NW_006399987.1:114454-116662 GCF_000299155.1 Elephantulus edwardii | reverse complement strand
GAACTCTGGTGGCCTTGTGGTAAGAAGTTGCTGTGCAATTCCAAAGGCATGTAGTCCAAACCCACCAGCTACTCTGCGGTTAAAGGATGGGCAGTCTCTTCCCTTACAATTGATTGCCTTTGAAAACCCACATGTGATCAACTATGGGTTGCTTCCAACTTGATGGCACATGACAACAACAAAAAAAGGTATTACGCAGACAGTTTCACTATTAGGAATACATCTAAGACAAATTAAAGTATATGTCTAAGAAAAGACACACAAATGTTCATAACAGCTTTGTGTAATAGTACAACTCTGACAGCAACACAAATATCACCAACAGGTGATTTCTTGGACAAACTAGAATATCCCCACAATGGAATAATATTCAGCAATATAAAAGTGTGTAATTGTGTTTGGGAGAACATTGTTCTAAGTGGTTCAGCACTTGTTTGTTGGTTTGCTGTACTGAGATAACTTGGGGTTCCTGAGACACTGAAAGCTGGGTCAGTAGTGTGTCAAATACCATAACGGTTACCCATGGTGGACAGGTTTTAGTGGGGTTCCCTGATTAAGACAGATTAGGAAGCAGGATGGGCCATCTACTGCTTAAATAACAGGCCTTTGAAAACCCTAAGAAGCAGTATCTGCCATAATGGACTCTTGTCCATTATGTGAAGTGTAAGGAAGTGTGAGGATGGCGCAGGACAGAACAGGGTTCAGATCTTTTGTTTATAGGATCACCATGAGTTGTACTTGACTCGTCAGTATGAATTTTTAACACATGCAACAAGATAGTAAGCCTCAAAACAGTTATACCTAACGCCAGGTATAAAAAGAACATATACAGTATTCCTCTATTTTTAAAAATCTAGAACGTATCATCTGTAGTGACAGGAGGTAGATTAGTGGTTGCTGTAAATGAAGACAAGTGTGGATGAGGAGAAGGTACAGAGGGAGAGAGAAATTGGTTACAAAGTTGTATGATTAAATGCTTGGGCAATGGGCACATAGGACCTTGATTGTAGTAATAGCTGAACCACAATAAAAATGTATCACACTGTGTACTTTAAAAATGTAAAGTTTATGGTATGTCAATTATTTATATATCCTTAGAACTTGGGCTTTGAGCTGAAATCTCACATCCTCATTTCTGACTCTGATAGTCCTTCCTGTCCATTGTCTTGCCCTGTCTCCTCTCCATACCTCCCAAGCTCTATTATTGTTGTTGTTGTTGTTAGGTGCCATCAATTTAACTCGTGGTCTTTTATGTGAGTGTACCGTCAAATCAGATCTGACTGGTACAGGAGGAGATTGTCCCTCCTTCCTCGGCAGAGCATCTGGGGGATTCGAACCGTGCACCTCTGGGATTGTAGTTGCAGCTCCTTACCACTAGGCCACCAGAGCTCCCCTTCAACTCGTGGTCTTTGTCTCCTGTGTCATCTCTCTCTTTCCAAGCATGAGATCCTTCAAGGAATATCATCTCCTCGCAACATGTCTCAAGTATGTGAGATGAAGCTTTGCCATCCTTGCCTCCGAGGAGCCTTCTGGCTTCACCATCTTCAGGACATAACACCACAGATTGAGCTCAAACGCATGAGTTTTGAACTGCATGATGAATAAGGATGACAGAAGGAAAATCGGTGCCTTTGAGTTGTGTTGTTGGAGGAGAGTACTCACTGTGCCGTGGATTGTCAAAAGAACAGAGAGAAAGTGCAGCTAACGTTCTCATTGGGGGCAAGGATTGCGAACCTTCATCTAGCATACTTTTGGCATGTTGCTAGGAGAGGCTCTTCCTTAGAGAAGGATATCATGCTTGGAAAGGTGGAGAAATGATGAAGGTGAGGAAGATCCTCAACCAGGTGGAGTGATAGAGTGACTGCCGCAGTGGGCTCTAGTGTGACAGAGATGATGAGGATGGCACAGGACAGGACAGGGCTCAGATCTGTTTTCTGTAGGGTCGCTATATTATTGTTGTTGCTGATTGCCTTCGAGTCAAGCATGACTCATAACGACCCTGTGAACAAAAGTCCTGAAGCCCCTCTACAACTGTTGGCATTCATCAAAGTTCATAGAGTTTCCAGAGGCATGTTGTCTAGGAAGTAGAGGTACAGAGAAGAGACAGACAGACAATGGACGTGAAGGACGATCAGAGTCAGAAGTAAGGATGTACCCAAAATCTCTGTAAATGTTCATTAAAATTAATAAAATTTAATAATTAAAAAA
>NW_006399987.1:110936-113559 GCF_000299155.1 Elephantulus edwardii | reverse complement strand
AATTAATAATAAATTTAAAAAAAGAAAAGTGCTGGATAAGAAGGGGAAGAGGTCATAAAGATAAGAAAGAGGGCAAAGGAAGAGAGACTTGAGAAACAGGTGGGCAGAAGGGAAGCAGAGGACTTAATGAAAACAGGCCATCTAAGGCTTTGGGTACATACTCGCCCCTCTGGTCTCCCGTAGGCAGGGGTTTATAGGGTCTGATGCCCTCTCCTCGCCCTCACAGGTCACTGTCTGTCATCGGAAGAAGGAGGGGGACTACGAGGTGCAGCGCCACCGCCTGGGCTACTACCTGCCACACCTAGATCTGAGGAAGCTGCCATGACACCGGATCTGCTTGGGGTCCTTTCCCCCAGCCAGGCACCAAGGAAGCTTGGCTGGAATAGAAAGAAATAAACCACATTGGTCGGACACTGCCCTTTGGCCTTTTGTGATTTGATTCTGACTGGCTGGCAGGAGACTGAGAGGAGTCCTCTCCTGCCTCTTCTTTCCTGATGCTGGTTTGTGGCTTCATACCCTTTCCTCCCAGATCTCTTGAAACTGCAACTGGAACAGACACTTCCCACAATCTAAAGTCAATATCCCACCACTGTGTGAGAGTTCTCTTCTTAGTACCCACTCCATGTCTCCTCTTACTTTGTGTCAACTATACTCAGTCACCACCACCCATCTGTGTTTCTCCCTTTCCACACCTACTGCTGAAGCCCTGTTGTTGTTTTCGTTGTTTGCCATTGAGTCGCCTGTGACTCATAGTGACCCTGTGTATTACAGCTCTGAACCCTGCCCTATCCTGAGCCAGTCTCACTGTCTCTGTTACGCCTACCCCCTTTTACCCCATTTACTGTGTCAGTCCTTCTCATCTGAGGCCTTTCTCTCCTTCGCTGTCCCTCTGCCCTTCCAAGCATGATGTCCTTCTCCAAAAACTATTCATTCCTGGCCATGTGCCCAAAGTATGTGAGATGGAGCTTCAAAATCCTTGCTTCCAATGAACAACCTCATCTCATCTTCTCTGATACCAAACTGTTTGTTCTCTTAGCCATCCATGGTATGTTCAGTAATCTTCTCCAGCACCACAACTCAAAGGCATTGATTCGACTTCTGTCCTCTCCCACTGCTTCTTTCTCAGATTCACCAGGGCTCTCTCGTCAATCTGCCTTAATGACTACTTCCTGTCATGTGTCCTCCAAGATGGGAAAGAGACTGACAAGGAATGTTGTTGAACCTCTGTCAGAGACTATAACGTGCATGGGACAAGATTGCTTTATTTTTTTCTCTAGTGGATCATTTGGTGGTTTTGAACTGTCTGCCTTTGAATTGCCAGTGCAACTCCTTACCAAAAAGCCACCAGAGCTCTCAGTAAGAAATGAACAGTTTACAAATTACTCTGCTTATAGCCTTGGGATTTCAGAGCTGAAATGGTTATGTAACTGGGAAGCCTGAGTTCTAGAGAACTATCATGGCTAATAACAGTGTGTGGTTTGGATGCAAAGGTGAATATCATTTAGGAGCAGAGAAGTTCAAGGACAAAGAAAGACAACCTTTCTCTCATCTTTCTACACACTTAATCCAACCACAGTTAGAATAGATGTTCCCTAGTAAGCAGAGCAAAGCTTCCAAGCTGGCCTAGCCTGGCCCTGGGTTCACTCGAAGACTGCATTACCCTGTACACATTGCCACAACTGAAGACACCAAGGGTTAAGAGTTAAATGCGCCCCTGTTCCAGCTTATTTGGCATGAGCTTCACATCCTCAGTCTTCAGCAAAGTTACTGACAATGCACTCTGCCTTCAAGGCTTTCCCTACTCAAGGGGACACTATGGGAAGCCAATACTAAATATTTGTAATAAACCAAATGCTATCAGGATGTGAGGGAGGTGAGGTACAAACCAGAGTTCACCCTCAGGCACTAAGGCAATCCTTAAGGGTTTACCAGATACTTGCATTTGCTGACCCCCTTCCCTCCTGAGTCAAGGGGAAGGTTTTCAATAGGAAGAGTTGGCTTCATTTGCATTGAATTCTCTTTGTGATTTGCTTCCTGATAATTTTCAATAAAGATGCGGGGAAGCTGGAATGGGAGTCTTCAGTGGAGAACTGCTGACCCCCTGTTTTTCATGCTCTCTGTTCTATCTCATTCCTGGCTGGCTGTCTCATTATTTAATGATTATAAAAATACTTTCCCCTCGGTCTGCAACACCCCAGGGTTTCTGAGACTATAAATCTTGACAAACTCATACTGCCTCATCTTTCTCCCAAGGAGCAGATGTTGGGCTCAAACCTCCGACCTTGGTGTAAAGCAGCCAACTGTTTTGATGCTACACCACTAGAGGGCTTCTTGGAAAAGTAGAAGGTCAACAAAAAGGAGGAAGACTGTCCATGAGACAGACTGAAACCTTTGTACCTGAACGCAAAGTGGCTCTGATAATGGGTCCAGTCAAGCATGGCACCAGTTGGAGGATGGTGCAGGATGAGGGTTTCTTTCTGCTGGCCACAGAATTGCTGTGAGTCAGAACCAGCTCGACGGCACCTAACGACACTACCAACCTCTGCCCCGAGAGTCAACACTCTTGGCACCAGTAGCCAGGAAATGAAAAAATGTATTGCGATGTGAAAGTCTGCTGTTAGGG
>NW_006399987.1:109078-110486 GCF_000299155.1 Elephantulus edwardii | reverse complement strand
TGTACATAGGGTCACTATGAGTCACAGGTGATTCAACAGCACATACCAACAACAATAATGAAAACAGGAATGGCATCTACTTCCTAAACCATATGCATCTGCAAACTCGGTAAACCTGGGAAAATGAAGATAGTTATAGAAAGGCTTCAGGCCTTTTGTTCTAAGGTCGCCATGAGTCGTGCCCTACTCCGTGGCAGTCAACAACAACAACAACGATGATGACATAGTAATAATAAGACACTAGACTCAAAGTAATAATGCATTTTGAAATGTCAATAATTCAAAGCAAGGAAACATTGAAGACACTCCCATAAAGTGACAAACTCCATTTCATCAGCGCCATTTTCTCCTTCTCAATGCTTTTGCAGAGCTCCTGCCTGGCCCCTCAGTGTCTCTGCCTGACGAGCGAGCCTGTCTGCAATCAGTGCTATTGCCAGCCTCTCCCTCACTCTCTTCACTTTCCTTTCTTGTTTCTTAATATCTTCGTCAGTTACCAGAATCGGTTTGCAGAACTGTGAGACCCCAAGACTCGCTCCTGGGATCACCTTGGTCCAGTCTGAAGATGAGCCGGGCGTGGCAGACCTGGAGCTGGGAGGACAATCACTAGCGAGGGTCTGGGGCGAGGGTTCAGCTGTGTAACTGAGTGTGATGTTTTGCAAGGCTTTGACAAGGTCCAAAGTGCTTAATCGTTCCCCTTCACTACTGTAGGCCTGAAGTCCCTGCAGCCTCTTCTGCCAAGAGACCTGCTGGGGCTTGTCCATGCTGGCTTCCCACTGGTAGTACCTGACCTCATTGCCAGGGTGGGAGGTGATTCTAGTGACTGGTCTCTTGAATATGTAACTGGACATCCGCAAGGGTATTGAGATGTGCAATCCAGGTTTGGGCTTGGCTTGGGAAGCACAACGACATTGCCTTCTCTGCAAAGTCTTGACCATGATACTTCATTTCCTTTACCCTACAAATTGTGAAAGTGGGGCAAAATGTCAATGAAGCCTGCCTTCTCTGAAAAAATAATTTGGGCTCATTTTTACTTCTACTGATTCTCTTGGAACGACACTCTTGAACATCATCAAATAATCAAGCCATGAGCCAAGAGCAGAAAACTCCACATCACTATTTTTCCTACAACAACTTGTAAAACTTCTTGTTTAAGGATGAATTTTTGTTTTCTTTTTCTCACTCTGACCTGCAGAAGTCCTGCTAGGCTCACTTTTTTTTTATTATTAAATTGTATTAGTTGTAATGAACATTTACAGAGATTTTGGGTTTTCATTCATTCATTGTTGCACTGTTTTCTCCACCCTCATCCCCAGTTCTTTCTTCTTCCCCCCCATGTCTGTTTTAATTGTCCAATTGCCACAGTGCTTGTCAAAGCCAGTTCTGATTAATCTCCTTTGTCAGTGTGTCC
>NW_006399987.1:87715-107892 GCF_000299155.1 Elephantulus edwardii | reverse complement strand
GCTTTTTGATAAAACCATCGACATCCACTTGAAACCATTTATGATGGCTTGAAATTTTACTTTCCTTTTATTTGGTGGCATATCTTATTTGAGAGACTAAATTGGCAATGGCCAGAACATATAAAAATACAACTCAGACTCACAATCTATAGCAACCAACCTTTACAGCTACCAGTTCAGGAAAACAAACAATAATCTCTATAGAAATTAGCCCCCAAAAGCCAAGAACTTGATAGCTGGCAATCTCTATTTCCCCCTGCTTCCAAATTAGGATCTACCAGAGAAAACCAAATACATCCTTGTAAAAAAAAAAAAATTACATAAAATGCACCAATCATTGTCTATTTCTAATTTCCCCATGTCAATAGCCTCCAGTCAGGACATACCTGAATACTTTCCTTATTCCCACTTGACAGCTTTCTCACTTTTTTGCTTGCTTGCTTTTGAACTCCACCAGATTTAAATAGTGGTCTCTGATTCTCTTACAACAGCAAGCTCTGAATAGCCTGATGTTTCCCTGAGAAATCACTTACTAGTAGATTTCAATTTTGCTCTCTGGCTGCAAAATCTGAAAATATCTCTTATAACATTCTTGCATTTCCAAATTTACTCTAATTCTATTCAAAGAAATTTCTTTTCTCTCCAGGGGTGTTCTAGGCCTCGACTCTTTTTTCCTCTTAGTCATTTTACACCATGTATTCCCATGTGGCACCTGCATCTTCAATCTCTCTTTTTGTACTAAACTTTCCTTCAACATTTGAATACCCCTACATCTTTCCCAACTACCCAAAATCCCTAACCTAGCATTTCTGGGACCCCTTCCTAAACCACTTTCCACTCCTTCATCTCAGCTGTAAATCTCTGAGAAAGAGTGATCTTGTAGTTCTCTGTCCCCTCACCTCCAACCAGCTCCTGTGACTGCTAGAAATTTCCTTCTGCTCTAACCATTCTGTAGATGCTTCCCTTGATGGGGTCACAATGACCCCATTGTTACTAGATCCAATAGGAGCTTTTCCTAGTTTATCTGACATGATCTTCAAGTGAAAATTTTAAGTGTTGTTGTATTGGAGCAAAACAAAAATCTCTAAGTACTTAAAATGAATTTAAGATTATTTGTTCAGGAATTAAAAGGGAAAATACAACCAAATGCAGGGAGATACTAGCCCATCTGAGTGAGAACTCATGACCACCAGCACTGCACTCCCCTCCCCAAAGCTAAAATGTTCTGACAAAGGCAGATATAATACTCCTGAACACAAAGAAATACAGTCATTATTTGGTTCAGTTCGCAAGGAGGATAAGTTATGGTTGGTGAATGGTCATCTATTAGATAATTTCATATAGTGGATTAAAGTGATTGATTTCAGGAACAAATTTTTCTTTCACTGTTCCATATCCTTCAAGACAGAGGTTTTCTATTACAATCACATATCCTTCAAATAGGACCATTAAAAAAATCCCTTGTGGATATATAAACAGTATTAACCAGATGTCTCAGTAATTTCTGAAACCCTATGATTTCAAAAGGAAGCTCTGGTGGCTTAATGGAAAGGAGTTGTGCTGCCAACCTGAAGCTGGAATCCACCAGCTGCTTAATGGGAGAAAGATGGACACTCTCCTCCCATGTGATTTACAGCCTCTGAAAACTCCTGGGAAGGTCAACTAAAGTCAGTTCCAACTAAGTGGTATATAACAACACAAAATGTTTCAAAATCAAGATCCAGGATCTCATTTCCCTGAAACAGCTTGTTACACAGAAACCTTCCAGTGGTCTCTGAAGCTGTAGATAATGTCAGCTCTCAGAAATTTTGATTCTTTATTACATGTTTGGTTTGAAGAAATATTTCTTGGAGAAAAGCAATCTTGTTACCATCAAGAAAGAAGAGCAGGAAGGGAAGCACATCCTTTGATCTTGGAATCCCTGCATTGACACTCTTAGATTCAGAAGACACAGAGATGTAAGGTCTGGGTTGTGGAAAGCAGCAGCAGCAGCAGCAGCAGCAGAAAAGGGCGCAGAAGGGTCGTGGACATGTCTCTCTCCAAGTACTAGTTCCTCCTGAAAATATGCCCAAATTAAGTGAAATAAAGTTTTACCATTCTTACCTCTAAGCGGCCCTCTGGATACACTTCCTTCAAGACAGATTCGTTTGTTCATTGGCCATCCCTCAATCCTTTCTGCCAACACCACAACTCAGAGGCATTGATTCTTCTGTGATTTCCTTATTCATTGTCTAACTTTCAGATGCAGAGGAAGTAAATGAAAAGAACATGGTTTGGCTCAGGTACATCTCATTCTTGACATAGACATCCTCACCCTTCAGCATGTGGGAAAGTTCCTTGACAGCAGATTTTCACAATGCAATATGTCTTTTGGTTGCTTGAATGCTGCCACCATGGGTGTTGGGTGAAAGATGAAATTGTTGACAACTTCTATTTTTTCTCCATCCATCATAATGTTGCCTATTGGTCCACTGGTGAAGATTTTTTTTTTCCATTGATGTTGAGATACTACTTTATTGAAGGCTGTGGTCTTTGATCTTCTGCAGTGAAGGGAAAAATCAGAATACAATAAGAAATTGATCAACACAACAGCACTAAAGAAAAAGAAGACCTAGTGTGGTGTGGAAGGATTCAGGGAAATCAGAATTACAGGGGTAAAGTGGGGAGAGTGCAAATACATTGTGGGTATAAAATGGGTACAAATGGCTGAATGAAAAATTCACTTGCTTGACCAAGTTTCACTCAAATCATAATAAGGAATTGTTTTCAAAACTTTTCCAAATATTCCACATGCGATTTAGAAACCCCTTTTCCAAGTCCAAGGGGGAGGCACTGCCGCTCACAGCCGCCAGGTGGCACCCGCGGGCAGGCCCTCGGAACCGGAAGCGGGGCTGCGGGTCTCAAGGCCGGCAGCCATGTTTGTTCGCTTCGCTGCTGCGGGGTGAGCTAGGTGCCGCCTGTCCCGGCGTCCTGCGCGGTCAAGTTCACGGTCACGGTGCCGCGCTCAGTGTCAAAGGCGCGGCCTGGCTCGTAAACGAACCTCCCGGAGCCTTCCTGAGCCCGGCCTCCCGCCGCCACCTCCCTGTCCCTTCTTTGTCGCCGCTTTGCAGGCACCGCTCTCGGTCGCCAGCCGCCCTGTCTCCTCCCAGCCCCGACCAGTGAGCGGCTGCCGCTGCGCCTCTGGGCGCAGGATCGAGTCCCACCGTGGGAATCTTCTCTGAGCAAGAGGCTAGTGTCTCAGATCAGCATCCGCTCGTCCCGGGAGCGTGGGAAGAGGTCGAGGCCGGGGCTCGGGGGCTGGTCCTGCTCCTGCCGCCCCCCTCGCTGGCCGGTCACCTCCCCTTTGTTTTCTGCGCGTCATCAGACAGGACTACTGTTACATGTTGGTAAGAAAAAATATATATATAAATGTAATGAGGAATAATATTCCTCCCCATCCCGTCTGTTATGATTATAGGTCCTTATGATGAATAGATGAGAACTTAAGAAATCGGAATTGGAACGAGTGGATGCAATCAGAATCGGGAGGAGAATATTTAGTGGCATTGTTGTTGTTGTTGTGTGCCGTTAAGTCGTCTGCAACTCATAGCAACCCTGTGTACAATGGCTCTGAACTCTGTTCTATCCTGAGCCAAACCTTAACTGTCTCTGACACACCTACCCCTATTACCTTAGTCACTGTGTCAATCCACCTCATAGAGGGTCTTGCCCTCCTGCGCTGTCCCTCCACCCTCCCAAGCATGATGTCCCTCTCCAAGGACCAGTCACTTCTTGCAGCATGTCCAAAGTATGTCAGACGAAGCTTCAAAATGCTTGACTCCAAGGAGCAGCCAGGTTTCACCCTCTTCAGGACAAACCTGTTTGTTCTCATAGCAGTCCATGGCATATTCAACACTCTTCTCTAGCACCACAGCTCAAAGGCATCAATTCTCCTTCTGTCATCCCTACTTACTTATTTAGAGGCATATTTAATGGAATTTCTTCGACTGCAAGGCAGCCATAGTCATTATAATTGTTGGAGGTGGGGGGAAGCTGTCAGTTCTATAAGATTGTATAAAACAAAGATTGGAAAATGTTACTGAGTTTTGTAGCCTGAAAAAAATAAAAATATGACCGTAGCATAATTAAGAAGAGCCTTGACTATGGAGCTGGACTGCTTGGGTTTGAATCCTGACCATGCCACTTATTAGTTAGGTAGCCTTAACTATAGCAAATATAGTAATGCTCATGCTATGTTGATTTTCCACTCTTTTTTAATCTAGAAAACCATGAAAAGTCAACCAAAAACTACTATATGGCAATGCAGAAATTTGCCTTGCTAAAAAAATTAGTCATGAAACCATTATTTCCTAATTTAAGTCTTAAAAAGTCTCCTGATTGCCAGAAGGGTGAGGGTCATAGTATTAGCAGCCAGTTGCTAAGGAGCCTTGGTGACACACTGAGAGTTAAGTGTTGGTCCAGCTGTCCCAAAGGATGAAGGTTGGAACCCATCAGGAGAACAATGCGGCAGTCTCCCCCCCCCGCCCCCCCGTGGAAATCAACCACCTGGGGAAAGCCCCCGATTGGTCTCCAGGAGTAGCACCGGGCTGGACGCCAGTGATGGGAGCCCCCCAAGTAAACTTATACCAGCTGATGTCGGTAAAGGGGGAAGGCACGGTTCAGACTTTATATGAAACTTAGCCACTGGTGATCGTTATTTCTCACTGCACCTTGTGGATCATAGCTGTTTCACATCCTTTTACTGACAGAAAAAAAATCATATTTTGGAGGGTGGAGGGACAGTGCAAGAGAGGAAAACCTTTGATGAGATGGATTGACTCAGTGGGGTAATGGAGTTAGGTGTGTCAGAGACAATAAGGCTGGCTCAGGAATTGATGCCTTGTGGTGTTGGAGAAGAGTACTGAATATCCCATGGACGGCCAAAAGAACAAGCAGATAAATCTTGGAGAAAGTGCAGCCAGAGTTCTCCTTGGAGGCAAAGATGACAAAGTTCCATCTCACATACGTTGGTCGTTAGCAGGGGCTGTTCCTTGGAAAGGTAGAGAGTCAGCAAAGAAGAGGAAGAGACTCGACGAGAAGAATTGACACCGTGACTGCAGCAATGGGCTCACGTGTGTCAGAGACAGCGAGGATGGCACAGGAGGGGATGGGGTGTGGATCAGTGACTCCACGGCCCCTAACATCAGCGGATGTGTTCTGAACCCCTGTTTCCTTTTCCCAAGAATCTTTGCTGTCCTAAAAATAACTTTTGTTGTTCAGTGCCTAGGAGTGGACTACGGCTCCCAGCAGCTCTGTAAATAACAGGCCTTCACCCAGCCCCGTCCTGCACCACGTCCACGATCCCCGATACATTTGAGCCCACCCATGGTTATGGTCACTGTGTCAGTCCCCATGGTTACGGTCACTGTGTTGGTCTATCTTGTCGATGGTCTCTTTCAGACCTTCCACTTTTCCCCAGCATGATCTTTTTCCAAGGCCTGACGTCACCTGACAGCCTGGCCAAAGAACAGGAGACGAAGGTGTACCATCTTCGGGTGGTGCTCTGAACGGCACCCTGTTTGCACTTCCTCCAGGGCCGACTGGGTCCTGTTGGCACCCTGAGGGCTGGTCAGCACCCTTCTCCCACATTCTGGACGCTCAGTGGCATGGTCTGTAAAGAGTTGCCCTGCTCACCTTCTCAGGTGACTCAAACCCACCACCGGGTCTGAAGATGAAGTGGGCAGTCCACCACTGACAGCCTTGGAAACCCATGGAGGGGCATCTGTGTTGGCTTTTGTGACTCTGGGACAGTGAGAATCTGATGGGTTTAGGGAGCTCTGGGGCGTAGTTTTTAACGAGTTGCAGGAAATCAGGAGACGAATTGCATTGGGAAAGTCAGCTGTGAGGGACCTCTCACTGAATTACCTGAGTACTGAAGAGCAACGATGTCAGGCTGGAGACAAAGGTGCGCCTGATCCAGGCTGTAGTTTTCTCAGTTATGTGCTATGCATCGGAGAGTTGGACAGTGACTAGGGATAATAGAAAGAGAATTGATGCCTTTGAGCTGTGGTGCTGGAGAAGAGTGTTGAATATACCATGGACTGCTAGGAGAACAAACAGGTTTGTCCTGGAGAAGGTGAATCCGACGGAGTCGAGGATTCTGAAGCTTCGTCTGACATGCTTTGGGCATGTTGCAAGGAGGGACTGGTCCTTGGAGAGGGACATTATGTTTGGGAGAGTGGAGGGATGGCGTAGGAGAGGAAGACCCTTGATGAGATGGATCGATTCTGTGATTGGGGTGGTGGGAGTGAGTGTGTCAGAGACGGCAAGGTTGGCACAGGATAGAGCAGCGTTTAGGGCTCTTGTACCTAGGGTCGCTATGAATCGCAAGTGACTCGATGGCACATAACAACAACAACCTTTAACCTGAAGGCGGTGCATCTCCTTCAGTTCAGCGGCTCCTTGAGAAGGAGACGGGCAGCCTCCTCCCTTTACAGTTTACAGCCTCAGAGACCCAATGAGGTGGGGGCATTGTTATGAACTGGAACTGAATCGACAGCAGTAAACGACGGTGTGTGGTAGTAACCTTAGAGTCAAGTTAAACTGCCTGAAGGGAAAAATATTTAAGCAAAGACTTGCCCCTATTCCCAAACAGGAAACTCACAAATGAAAAAGACATTATCTTTGTAAAAAATTAAAATAAAACAAAATTAATCATCATTGAACTATGCCCATCATTACCCTGTGTTTTCTGGTCCTCACTGGATCTTTCTTATTTCCTTTACCCACTGCCTCCACCCACCAAATTGTGCAACCCTGTGATTTCATCCCTACCCATCCTCACCCTTCTGCTCCCCCCGCCTTACCCCTTTGGATTTCCATATGACCTGGCTAATTCCACTACTTGGAATATACCCTGAGCATATGAGAACTGAGGCACAAGCTGAGATTTGTACACCAGTGTTCATAGCAGCATTATTCACCATCACAAGAACATGGAAACAGCCCAAATGTCCAACCACAAATGAATGGATTGAGAAATTATAGTACATTCACACAATAGAATACTATGCAATACAAAGGAGCGATAACTTTATAAACTATTACCTCATTTTGGAGGGACTGGAGAGCATTATGCTGAATGAACTAACTCAGTCCCACAAGGATAAATATTGTATAAGACCATTATTGTAGAATGAGTATAAGGATCCAGGAGGGGTGGGACAGGCTGGAAGCAGAGGGATGTGGGTGTGCAGGGGGACTAATCATTGGGTTGTACAATTTGATGGGGGGGGGTGAGGGAAATTGAAAGAATTTGTTCAAATTTGTATTTGAGTTTTGTAAATAAACTAGTAGAAAAATTTAAAAAAAAACCAAAAAGTAAAAAAAAAGAAAAGGGGGGAAGTGGTTAAATTTAGCTCTATACATGAGTAAACAGAATTGATAGCATTGTGGGATGCATGAGGCGAGAGGGGGGTGCAGTTTGGAGAAATGTGTTTATAAATCCTTGCATGAGCAGAGAACCCAGTAGTGTCCATTGCTTGATGAAGTTGCTGTTGTTGTTGTTGTTGTTAGATGTCGTCAAGTCCAGCAGGACGTAAAATGAGTGACCCCACACACAGCAGCCCTGAATGCTACCCTATCCTGTGCCCACCACACAATGTCTTACTGAAACAATAAAAGACAAATGACTTTGGAGGTTCGATTGTGCAGGTTTGAGAGACCCAGATGGAAGGAGGCAATGGTAGCAGGCGGTTTGTGGCAAATCAGCAAAGAGGCTGTCTGCTCTGGGGGGGTTGAAAGCCCGTGGACAGCAGCCACTGAAGAGCATGGAGAAAGGCTAGGGGGGCAGTGTGTTTGCACTGCACATAGAGTTTGGAAACGAGAACCATGACTGAGCAGCGTCAGGCAGTTTGTTGAGAGCAAGTTAAAGAGGACCGAAGAGACCTAGACATGGAGATTGGTTGTGGATCTGAAAGGTGGCTATTGATTGTTCTTCGGTGCGCCATTGAATCAATTACAATTCATAGCAGCCCTGTGAACAGTATGAAAACCTTGCACTGTATTCATTATCTCCACCATGTGGATGGTTCAAAGGACATCTGTTGTTAGAATGTCTGCTCCTTGAATGACAGGCTCAGTGAATGTTTCACAACGTTGAATATTGACATCAGTAACCTGGAAATCTTTACAGAAAAGTTCTAGAATGACCTAGAGATTCTGCATAGTGAACAAGCTGAAAATAATACCTTTGAAAAAGGATGTGCAGTTCAAGAAATTAGTGAAAGGAAGGAAGGAGAGATGCTGGTCTAAAGATTGGGAGAGAGAGAACCTTTATGCAGAGACCAAGAAATGAAAAGGTAGGAGTCAGCTGGGCGGAGGTGAGGGACACGAAGTGGAAAGAAACAGGTTGGGAGACTGCTTTTAGAGAAAATGCAGTGATTTTCTTCTGATTAACTAGTTGACTGATTATAATAAGGCTGAAAGAGAAAATGTTCAGCAATCTTATCAGACAATACACTGCCTGATTATCTTGGAAAAAAATCTGTTTTCCCTGAAAAGTCACCTATGTTGATAGCAACTAAAACTGTGTGTGTTGACATACAAATGCACCATTCTCTGTGAGGACCCTCCATCTCAACTTTGGGTCCCTGACTCCCTGGAGGGTGTAAATCAGAAGCAGATCTTCCAGCCTGGCCAGGCCTGGGTCCTTCTTATGTTCTGATAGGAGTAAATACGTGATCTGGTAGCCTGAAGAAAGAGGCCTGGGTAGCGGTGGAGAATGCAGTTTCATGGTTCATGTAACGGAAAAATGGAGGCTGATCTACCTTTAAAAATAAATGCCCTCACGGTGAAACACTGCCTTGAATTGGCCTAGAAGCCCATCTATGGAAAGACCAAACACCTCTCTGCCTCCTTACTCAGCACTGTTTTCTCCCCTTCTTCTTCTTGCATTTCAGGTCCTACGTGGGACACATGAAGAGCTATCCCAGTCCAGGCAGCTGGAAGACTTAGGGCAACGATCTTGCACGTCCATACATCTCAAGCACAGATTTTAAGTGACCTGACTGGTGTGTGGACTCAGATTTCTTATCTGCCTCCAGTCTGCCTAGTGACCCTCCTTCCACTCCTCTCTCTCTTATTAAAGTGGTTTCTTGGGCTCAGAGAGGACGTTCCTTTGCACTCCCAGAAACAGGAGCAAGGATATGGTGAGTGCTTTGGGGAACTGAGTCGTCCTTGCCATAATAACATGGTGAGGCTTGGAGTGAACTGTGGGATGATCAGCTGTGTGCCGTGGGCCCTGAGGTGCCCCAGTGAGCTGAAAAGGTGACAGAGGATGCCAGTGGAGTGAACGCTGGGAAGCATCCCCAGGCCATGCCCCCTTGTCACTGACTGGGCCCTTCTTTTATGTTTATGTAGGGTTTTTTCCATGATTTCTGTGGTCCCTTCTTGATGTGTCCTGCAGAGCGGGCGTCGTGGGGTATTAACTATCATTGGCTTGCGGTTCAGTATTAAATGGCAGAATCTCCTGAGCAAAGCCTGACGATGGGACAGCTCTGACTGAGAATGCTGAGTGCCAAGCCCTCCAGAACCATCTTTGTTCTGTCATGAAACCGTTTCCTTGACTTCTGCCAGCAGCATTTTCTGTGTCGTTCTAAAACCACTTTATATACTGGGGAATACAGGGAATAGGGGAAGCACCCTCGTGTATATGAGATACTTGGGTGCTGGGGAATACAGGGAGAGCGAGTTCATAGGGGAAGCACCCGCGTGTATATAAGGTACTGGGTGGCACCTGGTGCTGTCTTGGCCTCACCAAAGGTATGAACCTAGGTATAGTGAGTTCTGTTGCATTCTGCGGGGGCTTTGCTCAGTACAGAAGGAATGCTTTAGTGCCTTATGGCTTTCAGGTACGAGACGCACCAATCACCAGTCTGGTTCCCACAACCACACCCCTGAGTAATTAAATCTACTGCTGCTGGGTTGGCTCAAACTCCTGCTGACCTTCCACTAAGTTTCTGAGGCTTCCACGACTTTCTAGAAGACCGCCCACCCTTCTCCTTCGGTGCATCTAGTGAATTAGAACTGCCAGCCTCTCCGCTGGCTGTCCACTATGTTTATACACTCCAATACCAGTGTCCCTTGTCTCTGCCTCGTTGTTGTTAGGTGACATCAAATTAACTGAATCATCACAACCCAATAACGAAGGTTCGGACCTGAACTTTGCGCTAACCTGCGCCTTCCTCACCAGCCTCGCTGTTAACGGTCACTGTGTCCGACCATCTAGTCAAGGTTCTTCCTCTCTGTCACTGACCCGCTACCATCCCCAGCATATCTCTTCCAGTGGCTGGTCTCTTCCTGATGACATGCGAGTATGTGAGAGGAAGTCCCTCCATCCTGAACACTAAGGAGTAAGTGTAACTCTGGTTACACTTCGTCAGGACAGATTTGTTTGTTCTTTTAGCAGTCCATGGTATATTCGGTATTCTTCACCAATACTGCAATTCAAAGGCAACAGTTCTTTAGTCTTCCTTCATTGTCCAACTTTTAGGGACATAGGACACAGTTGAAAAGGTACTGCTGGTATAGTTGTTGATGTATGTGCCATCGAGTCGACTCTGACTCTTAGCATTCCTATGAATAAGAGCTCTAAACCTTGCCCTATCCTGAGCCAACCTTACTGTCTCAGACACTCCTGTCTCCATTGCCACAGTCACTATATTGATCCATCGCATCCAAGGTCTTCCTCTTCTGTGCTGACCCTCCACCCTTCCAAGCATGAAGTCCTTCTCCAAGGACTAGCGACATGCCCAAAGTATGTGAGAAGGAGCTTCAAAAATTCTTGCTTCCAAGGAGCAAATTGGTTTCATCCTCTCTAGGACAGACTTCAAGAGTTAAAGCCCTGCAATTTCAACTGCTCTCCACAGTCTTGATTTACATTGTAAAATTTCAGTATTGTATGGTGCTGAAGCAGCTCAACGTATAATGTGTGTATTTAAGTTCTTGGACTTAGAGTTACTAGAGGAAGAAAATTTCTGCATCATTTAGTGTGTTTCTACCAAGAATTTTTCTATCATTAAATATAAACTTCTTAAGCACTTTAACAGATAAAAAGGTTAACTCTAAAGCTTACTTAATTTTGAGGAGTTCTGACAGACCCCTGTTACATTTAATAAGTCATGCCAGAGCCGTTTTAATATGTTCAATTAACTTAGCCATTTTAAGTTTGATTTTATTATTAGTATTAATTTTAATGAAAATTTACAGAAACTTTTAATTTCCATTTATTCATTGTTGCACTTTCCCCCTGCCCACTTTTCTACCCCAGTTCACTCTTCTCTTTGAAAAGTAAAAGAAAAATTCTTTCATTGTTATATAATCCCTCCCCCCAAGTCCACTCCATTATGCAGCCTTCGTTCTGGACTCCTGTTATGACTATAAAACCTAATCATATATCCCTTTTAAACAGTTTTCTCCCTCATCTGTTTCAATGCAGTATATGTTATTTATCCCATCTTTCTCAGTCTCCCCCTAACCATGATGTCAGTCCTGTTTTACAACAGTGTCACTATGCAGTATTTGTCATTTTGTGACTGAGATATTTCACTCAGCATAATGTCCTCCAGGGTCACCCATTTTGATTAATATTGCATGAGTTCCTTGTTTTTCAATGCAGCGTGGTATTCCATTGTGTCAGTATACCACAGCTTCTCTATCCAGTTGTTTGTTGATGGGCCCTTAGGTTGTTTCCAACTCCTTGCTATTGTGAACAAAGCCACAGTAAACATGGGTGTGCATATATCTGCTTGGGTGGCAGTTATGGTTTCTTTGGGTTATATTCCCAGTAGTGGAATTGCTGGGTCAATTGGTATCTCTCTTTGCAACTTTTTAAGAAAATGCCGCACCATCAACCAGTTTCTCCACAGCTTCACCAGCATTTGTTGCTTGCTGTTCTGTTAAATTTTGCTATTCTTACTGAGGTGAGATGGTATCTCATAGTTTTTTTTATTTGCATCTCTCTTAGAGCTAAGAATTTTGAACATTTCTTCATGTGTTTGTTGACCATCTAAATGTCTTCTTTGGTGAAGTGTCTGTTTATATCCTGTGTCCATTTTTCAATTGGATTGTTTACCTTTATCTTGTTGTGGTGCTCAAGTATTTTATAAATTCTAGAGATAAGTCCCTCATCTGACATGTCATTATCAAATACTTTTTCCCTGTCTGTGAGTTCCCTTTTACCCTGTTGGAGAAGTTTCTGGATAGGGAATTGATTCTTAGAAGGTCCCATTCATCTATTTTACCCTCTCCTGGTTGTAGAAAAATTTTTATTATTTTTTCTGTGTACTGTCAAGTTGGATCTGACTGGTACAGGAAGAGATTGTCCCTCCTTCTCCAGCAGAGCATCTGGTGGGTTTGAACCACATACCTCTGGGATTGCAGTGCAGCTTCTTGCCACTAGGCCACCAGAGCTCCCTTTATTTAGCCATTTTATAAGCTTCTTTTCTGGCTGAGTTAAAATACTTGTACAGACTGATGTATCCTTTGTGATTTATGTAAGTATTAGTACCAGTTGGGCCCTAAATTATTAAATTTAAATTGTTTTATTACTTTTAATTTCTGGTAAAGGAACATATGATCTTATTTAATATGTTGTTGTTGTTATGAGCTGTTGAGTCTGAACTGCCTCATTGCCGACACTCCAGCAGGATTTCAGAGGCTGTAAATCACACATGAGTAGATTACCCATCTTCTCCCCCTAGGAGTGGCTAGTAGATCTGAACCTTGTGCCTTTGGGTTGGCAGAACAGCTCCTTACCACTAGGTCACCAGAGCTCCCTTTGATGTTCTTTGATAAAATTGTTGTTGTTGTTGTTGTTGTAGTATACCACAGTGGTGGAAACAGCTTACGGCTGACACACCAGCATGTTCTCAGAGGCAGTAAATGACATGGGAGGAGCCTGCCCGTCTTTCTCCTGTGGAGCAGCTGGTCCATTCAAGCTGCATTCATCTGGGTTGGGAGCACAGCTCTTTACTATTAAGACACCAGAACTCTCTTTCGTATGTGTTGTTGTTGGGTGCCGCCAAGTCGTCTATTGACCCTATGAACAACAGCTCTAAACCCTGTCCTAGCTTTTTCTTCCCCGACACACTTGAGCCCGTTGCCATAGGCACTATCCATCTCACAGAGCAAATTCCTATCTTTAGCTGTCCCTCCACCTATTCGAAAGAAAAGCCTCTTCTTAGAACATGCCCAAAGTATTTGAGACAGAGCTTCACAACACTTCCCACTGAAGAGCCCCAGTTCACTTTTCTCTTTTAAAAAATTCTTTCATTATTGCACAATTTCCTCCCCTCCTCCCAGTCCATTTTGCTATGCACCTCTTATTCTGGACTATTGTCATGCAGATAATACCTAATCATATATTTCTTTTAAACAGTTCTTTCCCTCATTTGTTTCAATGCAGTGTACATTATTTATCCCATCTTAGTTTCCGCACGACCCCCACGTCAGTCCTATTTTATAACAGTGGCACTGTGCAGTATTTGTCCTTTTGCGACTGAGATATTTCACTCAGCATAGTGTCCTCCAGGGTCACCCGTTTTGTATAATACTTTATGAGTTCCTTGTTTCTCAGTGCTGCGTAGTATTCCATTGTGTGAATACACAACAGTTTATCCATTTGTTTGTTGATGGGCACTTGTGTTTCCATCTCTTTGCTATTGCGAACAACACAGTGATAAACATAGGCATACATATATCTGATTGGGTGGCAGCTCTCATTTCTTTAGGATATATTCCTAGTAGAATTGTTGGGTCAAATGGTATTTCTGTTTCCAACTTTTTAAGAAAGCACCATACTGCCTTCCACAGTGGTTGCACCATTTTGCACTTCCACAAACAGTGGAAGTTTCTCCACAACCTCTCCAGCATTTGTTGTTTCTTTTTAACTTTTAAGTGTATTTGCTTATGTCTCTAAAACCAACAGAAAGGATGACAGCACAACCGCAAAGTTTTTTTTAAAGTGCTTGACTGGTATACAAAAAAATTCATAATTCTCCAGAAGAACACTCCTGTTTTAGCAGGTAGACTCTGCTAGAGTTCTTAGAGAAAATATGATCATCTCAGAGCCCTGAGTTGCCAGCTTGTTTTTACAGCTTGTCCCCATGCCTGTGAGGGGCAAAGGGAAAAAAACATTTCCAGTCTCCATGATTTCCCAATTGTTAATGTACCCTGACCCAAACCTGCCCTTTATGTGTGCTAGAGCATTCATTGGCCTTTATGGAAGAAAGTGGGAAATTTTTTTGTTCACAAGGTAGTGAGAGATTAATTAAAGCATTTCTCTAACTTCTATGTTTTCCAACTATTGTAGGCCATAGAAAAAAAAGAAGACTAGAACTGATCATAAACTGTGGAGACTTTCCCTCCCATCCCCCTCTAGTATGGTGGAAATTTATATAGTCAATGAGAAAAAGACTAGATCGTGAACAGAAGTGGATATGACTTGGAGTAGACCTTGAATGACCCTTACGTCCAATCCTGGGAATTCTCAGTTCCCCAGATCTCTCAGCCTTTCTCTTCCTCTCTCTCATATTAGAACACGTGACCCCATGCTGACATGGAATATGTATGTTTTAGGCCTCAGTGATCATTGAGGATGTGGCTATGGTCTTTACCCAGGAAGAGTGGGCTTTGCTGGATCTTGCTCAGAGGAAACTCTATCAAGATGTGATGTTGGAAACCTTCAGAAACCTGGCCTCAGTAGGTAAAAATGATCGTTTTATTTCTTTAGGGGGAAAAAAAATATTGTACTCATTTACCCCAGTATTTTGTCTGTGGGATTGGAATTCACAAAACAAGCATGGTCCTTGATCTGTAGAGCTTATAGCCTCCCTTCCCCATTGTCTTACTTGTGTGATGCAGCTTTGACAGTAGTACAAGTTGGTGATTTAATGAATAAATTTCTTTACTCACGTTTAGGAGACCAGAAGTCTGACTTCAGGCTCTATGGGAGGACTTTGTCTGGGAAAGGTCTTTGATTTTCCATCTCCTGTTCCTGACTCTTTGGTAGTCTTTCATGTGACATGGCAGTGTTGGCCTCTAACTCTTCTTCATGGTGGTTGTTGTTGTTGTCGTTAAGTGCCTTCGAGTTGGAGGCAACTAATGACCCTGTGAACGAAAGGCATGAACACTTGTATTACTTCCATCTTTTTTCCAAGTTCATACGGTTTCCAGAGACAAGCTACTCCGCAAGTGGATGCCACTCCTCCTGCTTCCAAGCTTGTTTTAATCGGGGAGCTCCACCAAACACTGTCCACCGTGGGTAACCATTATTGCATTTGACACATCAAAAAAACAAAAACACCCAAACATTCCACAATGACCCTCAACCAAAACAAGAGAGCCCGTCTTACAGAGTCCAGTCGCTTCACCCAGTTTCCAAAATGGAGACAAGGCCTTGGCCTTAAATTCAAGTGTCCTCCTGGAGGTCTTACTGACTCTAAACATGAGGCTTAAATAATGAAAATAATCGACACAGACTCTCAACCAAAATAAGAGTGACATCATACAGCGTCAAGCCAGTTGAAGTCCATAATGGAAGACAAGGCCTTTGCAATATATATTGTTGTTGTTGAGTGCCATCTATTACTAACCCCATAAACAAAAGACTTTAACTTTTTTCTATACCTATTGTCCTTTCTCTCAGTTTATAGAGTTTCCACAGGCATGTTTAGGAAGTGGATGCCACTCCTGCTTCCAAGCCTGTCTTAATCTGTTAACTAACCAGTTATTGTCAACCAAGTGTAACCAGCTTGTTTTATATCTTTTTTTTTATGTCAGGAGAGATTGACTTAACATGCCCTGTACTAAAACTCTATCATTAACAAAACAAAGAAAACTTATTTCTAAATGAGATTATAACCACACGTATGGTGTTTGGATTCATGATGCACGTTTCAGGAGTTACAATGAACTCTGTAACACCAGTATAAAACTCTATATTAAATGAGTTTTGAGTTCTCTTGTTCACATTAAAAGACTGAAGACTCTTTAAATGTTCCAGGTGTAAACATTGTTCCAGCGTTGTTTTAGAGGCACTGATTAATTTCTGGTTTGGGATTATATCAAGTTCTAATCCATTTTCTTACAAGATTGGCATGATATTTTTTTTCCACATATATAGTATAAACCTGCTTTGAAACCCTACTGACCAAAGAGTTGGCACAGTGTTGGTGAAATGTTCATTGCTCTGCACTGACTTCCCCCGTGGCATGCATTTCTCAGGAGCACCCTGTCTTCTCTCAGAAAACCAAGGGGATGATCTAACAAGAGCAGAGCACCACTTTGTTGCAGAGCACTAGGAAAGCACTCACTTTTTAAAGGCCCTGCCCTGTCTTAAAGAAAATTAGATTTACATCATTTAGCACAAAATAATGTCTTCCAAATTAATAATTAATTTTTTAAAAAATTATCTTTAAGAGTGAGGATAAACTTGTAGCTTTCCGATTTTCACTCATCTGGCATTCTCAGCCCCCTCACTCTTGTGATGTTGGAGGCTAACTTTACTTCTTCTCTATTAATATTACCTGTGTATAGTGTATGATATATTTCTATGTCATATAGAAATCTTTCCTAGTTAAAGGCTTTTTCAACATTGTCAATTTTCTGATACAGCAGAATGTATATAAGTCTTTCTTTATTCATAGTAGGTTTCCATCTCACACACCCCCAATAAATTCTTTACTTTTTGTTTTACATTATAAACCTCACCTTGACTCACTCTGCCAGTATCTCAAACCCTTGGAAAAAAGTTATCCAGTCAACATGTAATAATTCAACTCAAGAAGAATAACTGCTGGTCCTCCATGTTAGAAGAAATCTTCAAATCATCTGGCAGCGAAGATCAGTCTAAAACCCAGGAGGAACATTTGAGGTGAGTGCTGTTTAAAGAAGTGAACACAGTACCTCTGGAGAAAAATGATAACATGTATAAGATAGATACACACACACCTTTTAGTTCAAAAATTATTTGTTCTGAGACACCGTAACATTTTCATATAGGTGAGTCAGATAATGAGTACTTAAAATACACTTTTCTTGTACAGAATTATCACAAAGCATAATATTTTAAAAAATCAGTAACAATAATGTTAATATTTCTGTTAGTTGACTTAATATGTCAAACAATACAAAAACCATGCATGTTTACAGAGTTTGGTTAATAGTGAAATGAGAATATATGTCCAACAGTGCGTTCCTTATTTTTGACAGAATGCGTCCAGTAGAGAGCCTCTGTGCAAGTCATGAAAACACTCAATGTGGAAAAACCTTCAGCCAGATTTCCGATCTTACTGGGTTGAACAGAAATTCTCCAGAAGTAAATCCTTTTGAATGCTGTGAGTGTGAACCGGTCTTCATGGACAACTCTTCAAGTACACATCCTAACATACTAAATACTGGATGTAATACTAGTCAATCTAAGGAATGTAGAGAAGCTTGCAGTTGTTCTATGAGAACATTTACTGGAGAGAAATCTGATAAATGTAAAGTATGTGGCAAAGATTTCATTTGTGTCTCAAACCTTTATAATCCCATGACCATAGTAAATGGAGAGAAACCCTGTGAATGTAACAAATGTGGAAAGGATTTCCTAATTTTTTCATCTGAGCAGAAATGTAAAAATTGTTGTAAACCATGTAGCCCTTCATTTGTCGCTGTGCCTGAAAAAATTCATAACAGAGATAAGCTGCATGAATATAATGAATGTGAAAAGGCTTTTAGTGATTCCTTACAACTCACTGCACATGAGGAAATTCACAGAGAGAGGCTTTATGAGTGTAAGGAATGTGGAAAAGCCTTTAATCAGGCCTCATCCCTCACTATACACATAAGAACACATAGCATTGTGAGACCTTATAAATGTAAAGAATGTGGAAAAGCTTTTAGTCGTTCCTCATACCTCACTGAGCATATTAGAACTCACAGTGGAGAAAGACCTTATAAATGTAACGAATGTGGGAAAGCCTTTAGTCGTTCATCATACCTCAGTGAACACATAAGAACTCATAGTGGAGTAAGGCCTTATGAGTGTAAAGAATGTGGAAAAGCTTTTAGTTCTTCTTCACACCTCACTACACATAAAAGAATACATAGTGGAGAAAGACCTTATCCATGTAAGGTGTGTGGGAAAACCTTTAGTGATTCTTCGTCCCTCAATCAGCATTTAAGAACTCACAGTGGAGAGAGGCCTTATGAATGTAAGGAATGTGGGAAAGCCTTTAGTCGATCCACGTACCTGACCGAGCACATCAGAACCCACAGTGGCCTGAGGCCCTACGTGTGTAAGGAGTGCGGAAAAGCTTTCAGCCAGTCCTCACACCTCACTACACATCTCAGGACTCACAGTGGAGAGAGAGCGTATGAATGTCAAGAGTGTGGGAAAGTGTTTAGGCAATCTTCCAACCTCACCACACACAGGAGAACTCACAGTGGCGAGAGACCTTATGAATGTAAGGAATGTGGGAAAGCCTTTAGCCAGTCGTCAGCCCTCACCAAACATGTAAGAATTCACAGTAGAGCGAGGCCTTATGAATGTAAAAAATGTGGGAAAACCTTTACGTTGTTCTCCCACCTCACTGCGCATTTAACAACTCACAGTGGAGAGAGAGGGCTTATTAATGTGATGAATGTGACGAAACATTTAGCCAGTTCTCAGTCCTTATTAACTTTCAGTAACCTTACGGTGGGGATGGACCTTATGAATGTAACTAATCTGGGAAAACTGTTGCTCATCCCTCTTACCTCAGAAACACAAAAGTAGGCTTAGCGGTGGAGAGAAACTATATGAGGAATGCAATGAAGCCTCTAGTTTTTCTTTGTGTCTCTAAAAATCTAATAAGTCACAATGGACAGTGTTATGAGTGTAAAGAAGTGGATGTGAAAGTCTCCAGATGGTTCTTATTCATTGGAACACATCTAGGTTAGTATATAGAAGAACAGAAGAAAAACCCATACAGGTCTATTAAGTATTATCATTGGATAACTTTTGTGTATTTTCTCTTTGCCCACCTGAACGTAGACACATGGCAGATTAACAACTTAAATATAGCATGTAAGAAAATGAGTCATTCAAATTTGTACATTTGGGAAACTCATCTGAACCTATGAGCCATCATAGTGGACAGAGAACTCGTGTGAATGCAAGGTCCATTGTGGACTGATCCTAGGAGAGTGAAATTTGATGGGCACCTTCAGGATACCTATGAGATCTCACACACTGGAGAGACTCTTCGATGGTAATCATTGTGAGAAAGGAGTCTTACATAATTTCTGTTTGTGTCTATGAGAACATTTATACTTGGGAGAAACCTTATTAAAGGCACACATGTGTGTTTTATTACTGCCATATACTCGTGGATTTTATTTTCTACTGTTCCTGTTCTGATACAAACAAGTAGGTGATAAATAACTAAATATCCTTCAGTTAGGATTTTAATTTTTATATTTGTTATGTGAGTTGTTTATATAAAATTTATTTTCATTGGAAAGTTTCAAGAAAGGGCTGTTTTGAAGTGGTTTTGTTTTTTGAGTTTTATTTGGATGGTCAACATCAAATTGAATTATCTTTTCACATATGAAAAGTAGAAATCCTGATGGCTCGTTAGATAAAGCACTTTAATACTCATCAAAAGTTTAACTTTGGAAACATTATGAGGCAGTTTTCTTTTATAGGGCCACAAAGTCAGAATCAGTTCCATTAAAATGGGTTTAGTCTTTTCCACTCAGAGTGTAAAACAACATTGTAGATAATTGTACATAATTGTTTTTAACTGAAAATTGTATGGAAACGACTTGGACTCCAACCACATTTGGTATATTGGGTTTTTCTTTTCTGCCTTTCTTGTATGCAAAGTAATGCTTTTAACAGTCAGAATTGTACTATGTGTTTAACATAGTTGACATTGCATCTCATTTTGCATTGTATCTTATAATCCTTTACTACAATCATGATCCTTGATTTACTACTGAAAAGTGCAATAAATTTTGCCCTTTGTCACCCTATAGAAGTGCACTTCTCAAATTAAAACAACTATGAGATATCATTTCACCCCAGTCAAAATAGCAAAATTTAGCAGAACAGCAAGCAACAAATGCTGGCGAGGTTGTGGAGAAACTGGAACCCTGATTCACTGTTGGTG
>NW_006399987.1:81775-86675 GCF_000299155.1 Elephantulus edwardii | reverse complement strand
AAAAAAAAAAGAAGTGCACTTCTCTTAAATGGCTCTGGAATAAGCAAAGTCTGTGTGGGAAGGTGGTTCTTTCTGGGGCCAAGGCCCCACTGTGTGCCAACACAGTGCTCCAAACCCACATAGTCACAATAGAGCTTCCATCCTACACAGACTCGGAGCCTATACTCGGTAAAAAAGTCCAAATACATTCCAGTAATAATGTCCTCACACAGGAGCTCAGGCTGCTGTTGCTGGATTAGCATAATGCCCTCTGCTACACTTGTTTTGCATGGTGTGTACCAGCAAGTCAGGACCAACCCATAACTGACCCTCCAGCAGGTTTTCAGAGGCAGTAAATCACACAGACATTTTGCCCCTCTTTTTGCAGAGGGCTTATAACTGACAGGACACAAGCAAAGGGTCCTGTCTTACTAGAGACAATCTTGGGTGGAATTTGGACCAGGTGCCACTCACACATGGTGAATGAGAGCTGCCTCACTCACTCTTCATGGAAGGGAACTTTAAATGTTAGCTACATATTAGACCTTACCTTGACTCAGCAACTTCCCTCATAGTAGTGCCTGTTGATAATAGTGGGGAAAAGTTAATGTTCACTAGAAAGGGATTATTAGATACCCAGTAACACACCTGACAACCAATTGCCACTGAGTTTTCTTCAGGTGATCAAACAGTAAGTCACTCTTGGAGTGTGAATTGTTAAATGCATTAAAATCTTGTGATCCCTAACCCAATGTAAGTACAGAAAAATTCCTTTCCTTCAAAAATATGTCCCAGGATTTCCCCACCTTGTGCGTGGTCCCCTCAACTTATACCTGAAACGCCATTCCCATCTCAGGATCCACATCTCCTGTCCCTAGATTGTGAATACTTTTGCCCTTGCCCTTTCTCCTTGTTTGTAGGTCACCTCTGTACCCATTCCCATTTCCCTGGGCTTCCTTCTCATGTGCTTGCACCATTGCCTCATATCTCTGCATGCCCTCCCCATTTCCCTGGGTCCTTTCCCTATTTCCCTGGGCCTTTCCAGCTTGCCATGATCTACTCCCTAAGTCCTCATGCCTCCCCTCCATATCCCCACATTCCTGTTCAAGTTCCTAGGACCACTCACATGTCCTTGGATGTCCCTGGGCCACTATCACCATCCTTGGGTGCATTCTTCCATGTGCCTGGATCCCCATCCCTAGTTCGCTGAGTCCCTTTGCCATGCACGGTCTCCAATTTTCCAAATTCCCTACCAGACCCCTACCATTACCCTTGGTACCCTACCCGTATCCCTGTTGTTGTTATGTGCCATTTAGTCAACTGCAACTCAAAGCAACACTGTGAACGATGGATCAGAACACTGCCCTACCTTGCGCCATCCTTGCCATCTCTGACCTACTTGAGCCCATTGTTACAGTCACAGCATCAGTCTATCTTGACAAGATGCTGACTCTCTCTTATGTGGACCCTCCACCTTTCCAAGCATGTTGTCCTCCAAGAACTGAACTTCCTAACAAGATACCCCAAATATGTGAGAAGTTTCACCATCCTTGCCTTTAAAGGTGCACCCTGGTTTTACTTTCTCCAAGACACATTTATTCTCTTGGCATACCATAGGATATTCAATACTGTTCTCCAACACCACAACTCAAAGGCAGCGATTCTCTTTCCATCATCCTTAGTCACGGTCAACTTTCAAATGACAGCAGGTGACTGAGAAGACCATGGCTGGGACCAGGTCCACTGGAGTCTTTAAACACATCATTGCTTGTTAATACTCTGGAGAGGTCCCTGACAACAGATTGTCCCAATGTGACTCATCTTTTGATTTCCTGACTATTGGTACTAAAGGGTGATGGTTGTGGATCCAAGTAAGATGAAATCAGTGACAACTTCAATCTTTTTTCCATCTGTCATAATGTTTCCTATTGGTCCAGTGGTGAGGATTTCTATTTTCTTGATATTGAGATGCAATCCATATTGAAGGCTATAGTCTTTGATCTTCTTTAAGAAACACTGTAAGTCTTCCTCTGGGTCTCCTCATTACATCATTGTATCTCCACTATGTTCCTGGATCCTTCTGTGTGTATGGCACCCCTGTATGTGACCCTGGGTCCCCTCTTCATATATGTGAGTCACATTCCCATGTCCACAGACCCGTACCAGTGACCCAGTAAGCCTCTCAATGTCATTAGATCCACTCCTCATGTATGTGGGCCCCTTCTCCATACCTCATTCCTTCCCCTGCCTAGAATCCCTTTACCCATGTGCTTATGCCACACATTCACATACATGCATCCCCTTTCCATGTCCCTGGCCCTCACTCAAATCCAAGACATGATAAGGGACATGTCCCTTGAACTGATCATATGCAACTCCCCTTCTCCATGTCCCTGGGCCTCCTTCACACATCTTTGGAACCCCTTCTCAGGTCTCTTAAGTTTCACTCCAGGTTCCAGAATCTTCGTCTCAAATGTCAACAATTTCCCATGTCCCTGGGACTCCTCACCATGATATAATCCCACCTCCACCTGTGCCTACTGTTTCTCATGTCTCTGGATGATCCTGAACCCCTTTTTTATGCACCTGGGTCCTTATGTCCTCATTCCTTCTTTTTATGTCTCAGGGACAAAGCCCCTTTCTCTGGGACCACTCTCAATGTCCCTGGATTTTTTCCTTGTAAACCTGAGCACAACCATCATGCCCTTGAGGCCTCTCTTCACATAAATTATCTCCAACCCCATTTCTGTGTACACTATCCCCATATCCCTGGCTCCCATCCCAAAGTTACTGGACCTCTCATGTCCCTATACCCCTTCCTTGTGTACCACGCTTGTTTCATGTCTGTAGGGTATCACTCCATGTTCTTAAACACCTTCTGCATGTAACTGGGCCCCATGTCTTTTAGTTCCCAACATTTATCAATAGAACCACACCCTGTGTTTCTAGGGCCACTCCCCTATGAGTGAGGACCTCCCTCATGTCCTTGCAAACCTTATCCCATATCACTAGGTACCTTCCAAATGTAATTGTGTTCATTCTCCATAGTCATAGATCCCTTTCTTCTGTCTGTTGGAGATCCTCTTTTTTTTCCCTATAGACTGGAGAAGACCATCAAGGATTTGAACTGGATTGCTAACTTGCTTGTCAGCAGTTTAAACTCGTTCAATAGCGCCAGCATAAAAAGGGCAGGTGATCTTCTTCTGTAAAGATTGTTGTTATGTGTCATTGAGTCAAGTATGACCCATAGCAACCCTATGAACAATAGATGTGATCTCTGTTGTATCCTGTGCCATCCTCACACTTGATGACACACTAGAGCCCATTGCAGTAGTCACTGTGTCCATACTGGTTGAGGGTCTTCTTCTCTTTCACTAACTCTCCACCTTTCAAAGCATCAGGACCATCTCCAAGGAATAGCCTCTCCTAGCAACAAGTATGTGAGACAAAGCTTTATCATCTTTGCCTCCAAGAAATACCCTAGCTGCGCTATCTCCAAGACATATTTATTTGTTCTTTTGGCGGTCCATATTCAGTGATCTTCTCCAATATCACAGCTCAAAGGCATTGATTCTTCTGTAATCCTTATTCATTGTTCATCTCTCAGATGATTGAAAAACCATGGCGCAAATCAAGTGCATCTTAATCCTCAAACTAACGTCATTGATCCTTAATAATTTGGAGAGGACTTTAACTGCAGACTTTGCCAGTGCATTGCGTCTCCTGATCTGCTGGTACCAAGAATGTTAATTGTGGATCCAAGTAAGATGAAATTGTTGACAAGTTCAACCTTTCCTCCATCTATCATGATGTTGCCTATCAGTCCAGTGGTAATAATTTCTGTTTTCTTAATGCTGAGATATAATCTATATTGAAGGCTACATTCTTTGATCTTCTACAACAAGTGTTTCAGGCTTTCCTAAATTTCACCAGGTTGTGTCATCTGTATGTCAAAGGTTATTTATGAGTTTTCTTCTGATCCTGATGCCACATTCTTCTTCATAGAGTCTAGCTTCTAGAATAATTTGCTTAGCAGGAAGATTAAGTAGGTATGGAGAAAGGATACAACCCTGACATACAACTTTCTTAATTTTAAACCATGTAGCTGCCACGAAAACAAATAAGTCTGTCTTAGAGAGGGTGAGACCAAGTTTCTCCTTATAGGCAAGGATTTTGAAGCTCTGTCTCACATATTTTGGGCATGTGGACAGGACTTGGAGTAGCAGATCATGCATGGAAGGGTGAAGGAGAGGTATGGAGAGGAAGACCCCAGATGAGAAGAATTGATACAATAACCGGGGCAATGGAGGCAGTGAATGGGAGCCAGTGAGACTGGCTCAAGACAGGGCAGGCTTCAGAGCTATTGTACATAGGGTCACTATGAGTTGCAGGTGACTTGATGGCTCATAACTACAACAGTGCTCCCTTTGCAAATGAATAGCTGACCTAGTTTTCACAGCTTCTCCAGTGATTCTTTCCACAGATGTAATCAATCTGTTTCCTATGCATATCATCAGGTAAAATCCATGTATATACTCTATGTTTATGTTTCTTATAAAAAGTATTTGCAATTACGAAATCATTGATTGTACAGGATTCTATCATTCTATCTCCACCCTCATGTCTGTCGCCAAGTCCATGTGTTCTGATTACTGATCCTTCTTCCCTGTTCCAATTTTTGTATTCCAGTCACCCATTCTTATTAATGCATCTTGATTGCATGTTAGATCAATTTGTGACTGCAAAAATTGGGAGAAATCTTCTATTTCCTCTTTTTTTTGGCTCTAGTTGTTGGGGCATGTATTTGAATAATAGTGGTAATCACTGGACTTCCTGGTAAGCATATGGATAGCATTGGGAAAGTCTGCCATCAGAGACCTCTCCAGAGTACTGAAGAGCAACAATGTCTGTCTGGGGACTA
>NW_006399987.1:69552-79700 GCF_000299155.1 Elephantulus edwardii | reverse complement strand
AAAAGTGATCCAATTGGGTATGGAAATTATAGAACAATATCACTTATATAGGGAGCTCTGGTGGCCTAGTGGTAAGAAACTGTACTGAAATCCTGAAGAGATGTGGTTCAAATCTACCAGCTGCTTTGTGCGAGAAAGATGGACAATCTCCTGTGCAATTAAACTGCCTCTGAAAGCATGATGGAGAGCCAGCCATGAGTTGGTTCTGACTCAATAGTACACAACACAACAGCATCACTAATACCCCAGACAAGCAAATTCTTGCTGAAGATCATCCAAAAATGCTTGAACAGTATGTAGACAGAGAACTACCAGAAATACAAGCTTGGATTAGAAGAACTCATGACACTATGGATATAATCACAAACGTCAAATGGACCTTGGCTGACATCAAAGAGTACCAGAAGAATGTCTAACTGTGTTTCATGGACTATGCAAAGGCATTTGTGTGAATCACAAAAAATTGTGGCTATCATTGAGAAGAACGTGAATCCTGGAATATCTGATTGTCCTCATCTGAGACCTATACTTGGACTAGGAGACAGTCATCAGAATGGAGCAAGGAAATACTGCATGGTTCAAAATTAGGAATGGAGGTGCTCAGGATTGCGTCCTGTGTCTATCACTTTTCAGTCTATTTGCAGACTAGATCACTCAGGAGGCTGGACTTTATGAGGAGGAATGTCCAGAGTAAGACTCATCAAAATGCAGATGAAACAATCCTGCTTACTTAAACTGAGGAGGGCCTAAAGCATTTGTTGCAGGTCAAGGACTATAGTCTCCAATATGGATTGAAGCTCAACATCAAGAAAACAAAGATCCTCACCATTGGACCAATTGGCAGCATCATGATAGATGGAGAAGAGATTGTAAACAATTTCATATTGCTTGGTTCCACAATCAACACTCTCAGCACTAGCAGTCAGGAAATCAAAATACCAATGGCATCAGGAAAATCTGCTGCCAGGGACCTCTTCAGAGTGCTAAAGAACAAAGATGTCAGTCTAGAGACTAAAATGCTATTTTGTTCTTGTTTTGTGCAGTCGAGTTGCTTGTGACTCATAGAGACGCTATGTACAATATCTCTGGACTCTGTTCTATCCTGTGCCAACATTATTGTCTCTGACACACCTTCCCTCATTACCTCAGTCACTGAATCAATCCATCTCATGAAGGGTCTTCCTCTCTTGTGCTGTTCCTCCACCCTTCCAAGCATGACGTCCCTCTCCAAGGACCTGTCCCTCCTTGCATCCGATCAACTGCCTCTGAAAACCCACCCTGTGGAGGGTCAGCTATGGCTCGGTTCTGACTCAATGGCACAAAACAACAAAATTAACTAGTTGTTTTAAAAACAGAGTGTTATTCAGTCTATGTATATTTTCTTTCCTCCTCTTGTTCTCGGTACTGTTTTCTAATGTATAGCATTATTTGAGAAGATGCTTTGTAGTAGTTTAATGTTTTTTAAGTTATTAGAACTTCCTTTGCAGTCTCACCATGCTTTATCCTGGAAAACAATCCATACAGACTGGAAAAGAACGTGTGCTGTAATGTTGCTGACTAGAATATTCTCCATACACCTAGGAAGTCTAGTAGGTTGATTGTGTTGATTTTTCTGTATCTTTATTGACTTTATTTCTGGTTTTCCCATACTTTGTTGAAGGTGGTATATTAAAATCTACTATCATTATGAGGATTATGCAGAATAGGGCAAGGTTCAGATGCATTTTAATAAACTCAAAGACACATAAAAAGTGCTTGCTGCAGAAGGTCAAGGACTTCAGCATTCAATATGGATTGAAGCTCAACAATTTGATGGATGGGTGGGGTGAAGGAAATGAGAAAGACCTTTTGTGAAAACAATGTGTTCAAACTTTGTAAATAAATCAGAATAAGATAAAAAAAATTAAAAAAGAAAACAAACATTCTCACCACTCAGCCAATAGGCAGCATTATGGTAGATGGTGAAGAGATTGAGAATGTTAACAGCTTTAGCTTGCTTGGCTCTACAATCAACACTCTTGGTACCAGCAGCCAGGAAATCAAGAGATGAATTATGTTGGAAAAGTCAGCTGTCAGAGACCTCTCCACAGTACTAAAGAGCAACAATGTCAGTCTAGAGACTAAGGTGCACCTGACTCAGGCCATGTTGTTGTTGTTGTTGCCTTCGAGTTAAGCATGACTCATAGTGACCCTATGAACAAAAGGCCTGAAGCTCCTCTACAACTATCGGCATTTATAAAGTGCACACAGTTTCCAGAGGAATGTTATTTAGGAAGTCTTCGCAATTACTTGCTTTGCGTCAGAGAGCTGGACAATGACTAGGTATGATAGAAAGAGAATTGATGCCTTTGAGCTGTGGTGCTGGAGAGGAGTGTTAAATATACTATGGACTTCCAGAACAAACAGATTTGACCTAGAGAGGGTGCAGCCAGGCTGCTCCTTGGAGATAAGGATTCTGAAACTTTGTCTGACATATTTTGGGCATGTTGCAAAGAGGGACTGGTCCTTAGAGAGGGACATCATGTTTGGAAGGGTAGAGGGATGGAGAGAGAGAGGAAGATCATAGATGAAATGAATTGATTCAGTGACTGGGGTAATGAGGGTAGGTGTGTCATAGACAGTAAAGTTGGCACAGGATAGAGCAGGTTTCAGGGCCGTTGTACATAGGGTTGCTATGAGTCACAAGTGACATGATATGACTCAACAGCACATAACAACCACCACCACCATTACTTTGGAGATATATATTTCTCTTTTAAGTCCTCTACAAGTTTAGTTTCCACATTTTAGAGTTCTTTCTTTGAGTAAGTAGGTATTATGCTTGAGTCCTCTGGCTTGATTCACTCTTTAATTGTATAATGTCCTTTGTTTCTTTTATTTAGTCTATTTTATTAGAAATTAATAGTAGTCAATGGTTAATTTTTCAGAAGTGCATCTCCAAGTCTTTTTTTTAGATGCTTCTAGGTATATTCAAACCTCCTACCTTTAGGTTAACAGGCAACAGTTAGCCATTTGTGAGTGCCAAGACCACCACCAGATTGGTTTTCCCCACATGCGACTCTGGGGGAAGAAAAATCAATACTTCGCTGAGCAAGCGGCTGCATTATGGAAACTCCTAACTTTATGGCCATGACCATTAAAATATCAACAACTTAGTACAACAAAAACTCCTTCTGTCATACATAGATCAAACATAGGTTAGCTGACTCCTTTGCATCTTTCTTCGTACATATTGTTTTCTATATGCTTTGGATGCCATACAAACCAACACCCCTCTCTGTCCTGTGTGAACTACCCAAGTGACTCGATGTGTAGCTGTTGAAGTCGTCTTGACAGCAGCTTCTATCTGTTAAGCTCCCTAATAAAGCTGGAACTGATCACCTTGATATTTCTGCCTCTTTGGCTTTGGATACGACCTGTGCACCTTGAAACCACTCTTGCTATTGGCCCAATGGAGCGTGACCCCGTTTGCATCCCCAAGAAATGTTACCCTTGTTTTCAGGCACCTTTTGTAATGAGGCCTTCTTCCCCACTCCTCCTCAATCCCTGCTGTCTGGTCGGAAGAACAGCAGAACTCCTGAATCCTTCCAAAACCACAGGAGTTCTTTCTGATGTAGTAAAGCACACAGGCTCAGACTTCTAGAACAACAGTTCATCTCCAACTATTTCTTCTTCACACGCTTATTGAATAATTTCGTATGTTTTAATCTGTGACCTAATTGGGCCAGTTTCTTCCACTTTGGATTGGTGGGAGATAGGGCAGAAAGGGGCAGGTGGACGAGGCAATGAGCCTGTTAGGAAGATTCTATGTAATCTAATGTCTCCAAAGAGTACGTCTTCATAACAAATCTATATTCTAATGTATAAAAATTAACCTGGCAGGTAGCCAAAACCCCAAATATGTTGCCACTGAGTTGGTTTCAACTCCATGTTACCCAGTATTACTGAGCTTCATAGAATTTTCTTGCCCAGGACCTTTTATAAAAGAGCAGTTTGCCAGGCCTTTTTCCAGAGCACCATTGAGTAAATTTAAACCACCAACCTTCTAGTTAAGGCAGTTACAAACTGCACCATCCAGGAACCTAATGGATAAGCACTACTTTTTTTTTTTTTTAAATCTTTTGTTTTTTTCCAAGAAGACAATAAAAGTCCAAAGTTTTCTTTTTCATTAAAAAAAAGAAATAGTTTAAAAGTATTTTTTAATGAAAAAGAGAACTTTGGACATTTATTGTCTTCTTGGAAAAAAACGAAAGATTTTGATCATAATAATCTGGTAAATGATACTTTATATTATACAAAACAATGCACACATTGGAATGTACAATTGTGGGCTTCTCATGATCCTTTTTATCAGCTGCTTTAGTTGTATCTTCATTTTATTTCATATATTCCCTTTGTGGCTCTAGTCTCCACTTAAGAAAGTAGTTTTTTAAGTGTTTTATAGCTTTTGTTTGTCTTTTTCCCCTTTTTTAAAATTATTTTCATGAAAGTTTAGAGACTTTGGATTTCCATTCATTCATTGTTGCAATTTTCTCCCTGCCCACCCCTCCCCCAAGTTCACTCTTCACTTTGAAAAGAAAAAGAAAAATTCTCTCATTGTTATACAATCCCTCCCCCCATGTCCACTCCACTGTACAGCCTTCGTTCTGGACTCCTGTCATGACAATACTACCTAATCATCTATCCCTTTTAAACAGTTCTCTCCCTCATCTGTTTCAATGCAGTATACAAGAAGAGAGGATAAATTTTATTGCTATCTTAACTAGCACATAACAGAACAACAAAAGAGAAAACAAGTGAACCTAATTCACTGACTGCAGTGCCCAACATGTACTTTGCAGAAGAAAAATGGGCAGTCTCTTCCCGTAACAATTTGGAGCCTTGAAACCCCAGCGGAGAACAGTCATGTGTTGGAATCAACTTGATGTCAGTCAGTTTGGTTTGGTTTAATGTCAGAATTAGAGGTAGAATTAGTATTTTTCTACAATAAAGTAAAACAATCTTTTCTAGAAACAAACCTAGCATTACCATAAAATAATATCTTTAATGTAGTTGATACATCTTTGAGTGTAAAAGCAAGAAAAAAGTATGACACTAAATAATCATAATCATACAGCTTTAATTACAGCTCTAGATTGTAACGTGAGCAATCAACAAATACTGTGGTGTGTACACATTGAGGTGGCTAATAAAAAGTAAAGATCTCTTATTGTCACATGACATCCAATCTCTCATCCACAAAACCATCTGCCTCTCATACTTTGTGTCTCTTGAAGGACTTTAATACAGGACAGTTTAGGTATAACACAAATTGTCATAGTTTGGTGCAGGAAAAGCAGCGTTGAAATAAAAGATGCTAATAAAGGTCAAGGCAGTGTCTTGGTGAAAAACTTGCCAAGGGCCGCAGTGGTCAGTTTCTTTAGCCCTTTTCTGCCCATTTCTTGTCTAGTTTTCAGGACATTCTTGTTGGCTCTTTGTGGCCTCTGCCTCCCTGGCCAGCCTTTCTGCCCTCAGGGCCAAAGCCAATCTCTCCCTTGCTTTCTTCACTTTCTGTGCCTGTTTCCTGGTATCTCCAGAAGTTACCAGCTGTCCACTGGCATTCCGTGAGAGAGACAGACCTAGCCCTGGGGCAATCACTGCCACGTTGAAATACTGTTCAGGGCTTGTAATAGGGAACATGAACGGACCCTTGTCATCAACACAGCCCAGGGACATACCTCCACCAGAAGGTGTGATTCTTTTCAATACATTTTTGAAGTCCGGAGCCTTTAGCGGTTCTCCCGTGCTGCTGCAGGCCTGGAGCCCCTGCAGTCTCATGTATATGTACGCCTGTTGGGGATTCTCCAGCTGCTCCTCATATTGGCCACGCCTGACCTCATTGCCTGGGAAGCAAACAATCCTAGTAACTGGTTTCTGGAATATACAGCTGGTCAACCGTACAGGGATTTTAGAACTTAAATCAGGCTTCCAGTTGACCTCAGTTTCACGCTTACATTTCCTCTGTGAAGTTTGAGCCATCATATTTCTCTTGAGTTTCCCCTTTAAAAACAAAAGAAAAAGTGAAATTGTAACAAATGGGGAAGGAAGACTCCCCATCTCTTTCTCACCAGGGATAAAGATGTTTCAGATTTTACCCATGAATTGAAGTTTTTGTGGGGAGTGTGTAAGAACTCAGGATTTATAGACCTGACACCAGAAGGTCTGATAAAGCAGGTCTGGGGAAGGGGTGTCAGAATCCTCATTGCTAAGAAATTGTTGATGTAGCTGTTGCTGTACCTTGTGGCCTCCAACTCATAGTAACCCTATATGGAACAGACCACAATTGTACCTGATCCACCACCATTACCTCTTCTGGTTGTTTCAGTCACTGTGTCAATCCATGGAAACTGTAAAACTTTTCATTTCGTTTAGATCCACATCAACACCCATGGAAGCTACAGTTAAGATGTTAAGATGATAGCGTATTATGATTATCACAGGAATCCAGAATTAAGGTTGCATAGTGGAATGCATTTGGGGCAGGGGCAGGGGTGGGGGGATTGTGTACCAAGGAAGAAATTTATCTTTTGCTTTTCAAAGAGAGGTGCGAACTGGGGGGAGGGGGTAGAGAAAGAAGTGCAACAATGAATGAATAAAAATCCAAAATCTTTGTAAATGTTCATTAAAATTAATAAAATAAAATTTTAAAAAAGAATATATTTCCATAAAATTCTAATTGTGTTTATCTTGGTTGCTAGATAGCTCACAGGAAAAAGGAATATTCAATACAGTAATTCTTTCTGCTTTTAGAACATTTTATTACCTTCTTCAACTATTTATTTTATATTTTCATTTTAGCATGGATGCCATATATAGGTGTAATACATTTTGTGTGACTTTTGGGAAAAGATGAGTTATATATTATTTACAATAAAAAGAGAGCTCAGTGCAAGAGGAAAAAGAAAAAAAAAGATGTTAAGATATCCAACAGCATTTTCATTTGGCAAGTGTGCTGTAAAAGACCTCTTTAAAGTACAAGCAAGGATGTCATTTTGAGGACTAAGGTGTGCCTGGCTCATGGTATAGGCATTTCATTGGCCTCGTATGTATGTGAAAGTTTGACAATGAACAAAGAACATTGAAGATGAATTTGTGCCTTCGAATTGTGGTGCTGGCAAAAAATATTGAAGGTACTGTGGACTGACGAACAAACAAATCTGTCTCAGAAGTGCAGTCAGAATGCTAATTAGAAGCAAGGATGGTGAGACTTGATGTTGTATATTTCAGGCTTGTTACCAGGAGGGGCTAATCCCTTCAGAAACACACCACCATTGCTTTTATAGGCACCATATATTGAGAATGTGAACTTTAGCCATTGTCAACCAGATGTGATCCAAAGACAGAAAACATCAAAAACCAGATCAGTTGCCATTCTCAATCATGGAGACACATGAGTGTCAGCAGATCTGCGTTTGATCGGGTTGTCAGCTCCAGTGGTTGAGTGGTAAGAAGCTGCACTGCAATCCCAAACACAGGTGGTTTGAACACCCTGACTGCTTTTCAGAAGAACAATGGGCAATTTCTTCTGTGTGATTAACTGCCTCTAAAAAACCTGCTGAACGGTCAGCTATGGGTTGGTTCCAAATCAACAACACACAAAAAGAATCTTGTGAAAGGGTATCACCAGGTCGTTGAGGAGCCTCTGGGGACCTGAAACTGCCAACTTTTAAGTTATCAACTGAGAATGGTAATCATCAGCACTACTTAGAGATTCCAAATACCCAGCCACTTAAATACCTTTTTTCCTACATTATCCTTTGAGGATGTTACTTCCTTTCCATCCCTGTAATTAACAACATGATACATGATTAACCCGCCATCTACCACTTCTCTGTCAGGGTTGGTTTTTTTGTACTGTGTAGACTTGTGTATTGCTTTGATGGTAGAAGTTATACCACCAGATGTCATATACATCAGATACGAGCAGAGTCCTCTAGTAGTAGGGAAGAGGTTTCAGGTGAGCTTCCAGACCAACACAGACTAGGGAGAAGGCATGGTGATCAACTTTTGGGAAAAACTAGCCAGTTAAAAATCTTATGGATAGCAACCAAACATCATCTTACATATTGCTGGAGTACGAGCCCCTCAAGTAGGGAGGCATTCATAAGAAAATATTCATAGGGTTGTTGGGTGTTGTATTCAGCTCAACAGCACTTAACAACAACAACAACAACATTCCAAAGAAAAACAATTCCATGGAATGCTGAAAATATTGAAAGATATCATTAATATCAAATGCAACTAAAATTATGCTGAAGATTATTTTTTTTAAATGTTTCAGTAGTTCATGAACAGATGTTGTTGTTAAATGTCATTGAGTCAAGTACAACTCATAGCAATGCTATGAACAACAGATCTGAACCCTGTCCTATCCTGTGCCAACCTCACAATCTCTGACACACTCAAGTGCGTTGCTGCAGTCGCTGTGCCAATCCTCCTAGCGGCAGATCTTCCTCTCCTTCACTCTTCCTCCACCTTTCCAAGAGTGATGTCTTTCTTTAAGGAACAGGCTCTCCTAGAAACATACCCAAAGTATGTGAGACAATGCTTAGACATCCTAGCCTCCAAGAAATATGTTTTTTCTTTTGGCAGTCCATGGGATGTTCAGTGCTCTCCTTCAACACCACACTCCAAAGCCATTTTCCCCCACTTCTGTCGTTTTTGTTCATTGTCTAGCTCTCAGCAGCATAGCAATTGACTGAAAAGACCCTGATATGAATCAGGCACACCTTAGTCCTCAAACTAGCATCATTGCTCCTTAATAATTTGGAGAGGTCCCTCATAGCAGACTTTTCCAACATACTACATATCCTGATCTTCTGATTTCTGGTGCCAAGTACATTGAGTGTGGATCATGCATAGGTAATTGTCAGAAATTCAATCTGAATCAGAAGAGGTTGTATAATAAGAAATATCATTGCTTGTGTCAGATATATTTGAGCTGAAAAGGGAAGATACAGTAATTTTGTTTATCTGTGTTTTATTGACTTTACAAAGGCATTTGAGTGTTGGATAAGAACAAATTGATAGTAACATTGGAAAGAATAGAATGAAACTCTAGAACACTTAATTGTGCTCCTATGTAACTTGTACATAGACCAAGAGTTAGTTATTCAGACACAAAAAGGGATACTGTAGAGTTTAAAAACAGGGAAGGTGCATGTAAATATTGTATCCTTTCATCATACATATTCAATCTCTGTGCTGTGCAAATAATCCAAGAAGGTAGTCTGTATAAAGAAGAGTGGATCATCAGGAAAGGAAGAAGACTCATTAACACCCTGTGCTATGCAGACGATACAAGTTGGTGGCTAGAAGTGAGGAGGTCGTGAGGCACTGATGAAGCTTAAAGACCATAATCTTCAGTAACCTTGCTTGCTGAAACAGAAGAGGACAGGAGACGTTTGCTGCAGAAGGCCAAGGACTGAAGTCTTCAATATGGATTGAAGCTTAATGTCAAGAAAACAAAGATTCTTACCACTGGGTCAATCGACAGCTTCATGATGGACAGAGAAGAGATTGAGATTGCTGATAACTTCAGCTTGCTTTGCTCTACAATCAATACTCTTGGCATCAGCAGTCAGGAAATAAAGAAGTTAATTGCATTGAGAAAGTCAGCTGTCAGAGACCTCTCTAGAGTAAGTAATGAAGAGCAATGATGTCAGTCTAGAGACTAAGGTGCATCTGATCCAGGTCATGATCTTCACAATTACTTGCTATGTATTCAAGAACTAGACAAGAATTAAGGATGCTATGCTTTTGAGTTGTACTGGAGATGAGTCTTGAACATACCATGGAATACCAGGAGTGCAAACAAATCTGTCCTGGACAGGGAGAAACCAGGCTGTTCCCTGGAGGTCGAGACAACATACCTTGGGCTTGTAGCCTGGAAGTAGCAGTCCTTGGAGAGGAACAGTGTACTTGGAAGGGTGGAGAGACAGGACAAGAGAGGAAGACCCAGGAAGATGGATTGACTCAGTGACTGGAGAAATGGGATTAGGCCTGTTGGAGATGATAAGATTGACTCAGGATGCAACAGGCTACATATCATTGTGATGAGTCACAGGTGACTCAATGGCACATAACAACAACAACAAATATATATATGA
>NW_006399987.1:68981-69452 GCF_000299155.1 Elephantulus edwardii | reverse complement strand
CTTTGGTTATGTTGCAAGGAGGGACCAGACCTTAGAGAGGGACATTATGCTTGGGAGGGTGAAGGGACAGTGCAAGAGAGGAAGATCCTTGATGAAATGGATTGACTTAGTGATTGGGGTAATGGAGTTAGGTGTGTTAGGGACCATAGTTGGATCAGGATAAAGCAGGGTTCAGAGCTTTTGCACAAGGATCACTCTGAGTATCAGGTAAGTCGATAGCACATAACAATAACAACAAGTGCTCCTTTGCTGTTTGCACAGCAGTCTATTGGCCTAGATACAGGTTTTGCATGAACACAACTGTTCTGGGATTCCTTTTTTTTCTCTCTGTTGCCCATTAAAGATTATAACAGTGAAAATAGTAAGGAGCAGAGTCTATAGCCCAAGGAGTTGCCATGATTCAGAATTGCTAAAGTATGCATGTTGAGTTTTTCTCATTATTTGTTTTCTTTTTAAGAGTAGAGCAATTAG
>NW_006399987.1:67863-68881 GCF_000299155.1 Elephantulus edwardii | reverse complement strand
AGAGAAATCAATGGGTCATTAAAAAGACAGGAAAGACTTGGGGGGTGAGAGATTGCATAACAATGAAAGAGTTTTACTTTTCAAGAAGAAGAGTGAATGGGGGGGGGAGGGTGTGGGCAGGGAGAAAAGTGCAGCAATGAATGAATGAAAACATTCATTAAAAATCATTTAAAAAAGAGACAGGAGAGAAAAGACCAAAATGAATCCCAGAAAAGACTCTGAAACTTGCTCTTAAGAAGGCAAAGTGAAAGGAAGAGTTGATGAAATAAGAGTTGAACAAAAGATTTCAAAGTGCAGCTCAAGAAGACAAAGCAGAGTATTATCACAAAATGTAAACCAACCTGGAGTTAGAAAACCAAAAGGAAGGAATATGTTCAAACTTTCCCAAGGTGAAAGACCTAAAGACAAATTCAAGCCTCGAGCTGCATTACTATAGGATTCTTTGGACAAAGTCTTGAATGACAAAGGAAGCATCAAAAGGAGATGGAAGGAATAGGTACAATCACTATAGGAGAAAAGAACTGACACACTAAACTAGATCAGGAAATACCATTGATCAAGAACCAATAATACTTTTCAAGGAAGAAGGTCAAGCTTTTCTGAAGGGTATGGCAAAAAAAGGAGGGTTCCAAGTATTGGTGACATATCAATTGAGGTCTTTCATTAAATAGGGACATCCCTGGTTGCATATACAGTGAAATTAAACATTATGGATCAGAATACAGTATGTATAACACTGAGCAGAATGAAAATCCTGGAACTTAGTTGTGCTTATGCAGAACCTGTACATAGCTCAAGAAGCATTCATTTGAGCAGAACAAGGCAATCTCAGAATACTTAGTCAAGAGAAACCTAGACCCTGACCAAAAGGTTGTTGTTTACTTAACAGGAAATCAGGAAAGGTGCATGCCAGGAATTTATCTTTTCTCCATACCTAGTTAATCTCAGTGTTGAACAAATCACTTGAGAATGGAAAATATGTAAAAAACATGTAGCATTAGGTTTGGAGGAAGACTCA
>NW_006399987.1:41722-65107 GCF_000299155.1 Elephantulus edwardii | reverse complement strand
TATCTTGGTACCAGCAACCAGAAAATCAAGAGGCAAATTACATTGGGAAAGTCAGCTGTGAGGGACCTCTCAAGAGTACTGAAGAGCAACGATGTCAGGCTGGAGACTAAGGTGCGCCTGATCCAGGCTATAGTCTTCACAATTATGTGCTATGCATTGGAGAGTTGGACAGTGACTAGGAATGATAGAAAGAGAATTGATACTTTTGAGCTGTGGTGCTGGAGAAGAGTGTTGGATATACCATGGACTGCTATGAGAACAAACAGGTTTGTCCTGGAGAGGGTGAAGCCAGAATGTTTCTTGGAGTCAAGGATTCTGAAGCTTCATCTAACATATTTTGGGTATGTTGCAAGGAGGGACTGGTCCTTGGAGAGGGACCTCATGCTTGGGAGAGTGGAGGGATGGTGCAGGAGAGAAAGACCCTCAATGAGATGGATCGATTGTGTGATTAGGGTGGTGGGAATGAGTGTGTCGGATACGGCGAGGTTGACACAGGATAGAGCAGCATTTAGAGCTCTTGTACATAGGGGTCGCTATGAGTCGCAAGCGACTCAACAGCACATAACAGAAGCAGCAATGTGTGTGTGTGGTGTCAAATGCCATAACGGTTACCCATGGTGGACTGTGTTTGATGGAGCTCCCAATTTAAGACAGGTTTGGAAGCAGGAGTGGCATCCACTTCCTAAACAACATGCCTCCGGAAACTCTATGAACTTTGATATATGTTGAGTTGTTGTTAAGTGCCGTCTAGTCACACGTGACTCATAGCAACCCTATGAAGGAGAGTCCTCAACACTTGTGTGTCTCTCATCCTCTCTCCAGGTTCAAAGGGTTTCCAGAGGCAAGCTACTACGGAAGTGAATGCCCTCCTGCTTCCAAGCTTGTTTTAATCAGGGAGTTTCACCTAACACCGTCCGCCGTGGGTAACCAACCATTAACGCATTTGACACATCAGCATCACAGTGTTCAGCCTCACAGCAACCACAAGTGACCATTGTATGGCAAGTGGATGCACCAGGACTATACAACTTAGAGGAATGTTTGAACAAAAATAATGAAAGACAGGCCCAAAGGCTGCGGATTAAAAGTCACCCACCTATGGCTTGTTTGATATATACACTTTATTAGCTCTTTTTCACTTTGTTGTGTATGATAGAGTCAGCACCGACCCGTAGATGACTCTCTGAAGGGTTTTCAGAGGCAGTTAATTGCACAGGATGAGATTGCCCATCCTTCTCCCATGGAGTACCTGGTGGCCTTGAACCAGCTGGTGCCTTCAGGATTGCAGTGAAGCTTCTTGCCATTAAGCCACCAGAGTTCCCCTCTTTTTCACTATATATTGTCAATGTCAGATGGGTGCTGGCAGAAAGCAGAGAGTACCAGAAGAATGTCTATCTGTGTTTCATTGACTATACAAAGGCATTTGACTGTGTGGGTCACAATAAATTGTGGCTAACCTTGAGGAAAATGGGAATCTCAGAACACTTGATCATGTTTTTAGGAAACCTATACTTGGACCATTAGGGACCTCTCCAAAGTACTGAAGAGCAATGGTGTCTCTCTGGAGACTAAGGTGCATCTGATACAGGCCATGGTCTTTGCAATCACTTGTTATGCATCAGAGAGTTGAACAATGACTAGGGAGGATAGAAGGAGAATTGATACCTTTGAGCTGTAGTGCTGGAGAAGAGTATTGAGGGTACCATGGACTGCTAGGAAAACAAACAAATTCATCCTGGAGAGGGTTAAGCCAGGCGGCTCCTTGGAAGCAAGGATTCTGAGGCTTCGTCTAACATATTTAGACATGCTGTAAGAAGGGACCGGTGCTTGGAGAGGGACATCATGCTTGGGAGGGTGGAGGGACAGCGCAGCGGGGGAAGGCTCTCTATGAGATGGATTGATTCCATGACTGGGGTAATCGGGATGGGTGTATCAGAGACAGTGCGATTGGCACTGACAGAGCAGAGTTTAGGGCTGTTGTACATAGGGTCGCTGTGAATCCCAAGCAACTTGATGGCACATAACAACAACAACAACGTTCCCTTGCTCTGTTCACACAACAGCCTTCTGGTCCAGGTATAGGTTTTGTATGAGCACTATTAGGTGCTCTGGTATTCCCATTCTTTTCAAGGTTATCCATAACTTGTTATGATCCACACAGTCAAATGCCTATGCATAGTCAATAAAGCACAAATAGATATTCTTCTGATATTCTTTACTATCCTCCAGGATCCATCTGACATCAGCAAAATCCTCATAACAAAGCAATGAAACATTGCATGGTTCATAATTAGGAAAGGAGTGCATCAAGGATGCATTCTGTCCCCATACCTTTTCAATCTGTATGCAGAACAGATCATTTGGGAAGCAGGGCTTTATGAGGAGGAGTGTGGTGTCAAGATTGGAGGAAGACTCATTAACAGCCTAAGAGATACAGATGATACAACCTTGCTTGCTGAAAATGAAGAAGACCTGAAGCACTTAATGTAAAAGGTCAAGGACTGTAGTCTTCAATATGGATTGAAGAAGACAAAGATTCTCACCACTGGGCCAATTGGCAGCAACATGAGAGATAGAGAAGAGATTGAGGTTGTTAGCAATTACAGTTTCTTCTGATCCACAATCAACACTCTTAAACCAGCAGTGGGGAAACCGAAAGATGAATTGCATTGAGAAAATCTGCTGTCATGTACCTCTCCAGAGTGCTGAAGAGCAACGATGTCAGTCTAGGTACAAAGGTGCACCTAATCTAAGCCATGGTCTTCTCAGTTGTTATGCTTCAGAGAGTTGGACAATGACTAAGGATGACTGAAGAAGAATAGATGCCTTTGAGTTGTGGTGCTGAAGAAGAGTCTTGAACATAACGTGGACTGCCAAGAAAACAAATACACCTATCTTGGAGAGGTGAAACCAAGTCTCTACTTGGAGGCTAAGATTTTGAAGCTCTGCCTCACTTACTTTGGGCACGTGGCCAGGAGAGATTAGTCCTTAGAGAAGGACATCATGCTTGAAGGGGTAGAAGGATAGCACAGGAGAGGAAGACCCCAGATGAGATGGATTGATACAGTGACTGGAGAAATGGGGGTTGGTGTGTAGGAATTAGTGAGACTGGCTCAGGACAGGCTAGGGTTCAGAGCTGCTGTACATAGGGTCACTATACATTGCAGGCAACTCAATGGCACATAACAACAATAACACACTACGACAGGTTTGGAAGCAGGAATGGCATCCACTTCCTAAACCACATGCTTCTGAAAACTCTATGAACACTGAAAAATTATGACAGTTATATAAAGGCTTCAGGCCTTTTGTTCCTAAGGTCGCTATGAGTCATACTTGACAACAATCAACAACAACAAAAGATATATGTTGTTATGTGCCATTGAGTCACCTGTAACTCATAATGACCCTATGCACAACAGTTCTGAATTCTGCTCTATTTTGAGCTAATTTCCTTGTCTCTGACACACCTACCCCCTTTATTCCAGTCACTGAGTCAATTCATCTCATCCAAGGGTTTCCTCTCTTATGCTGTCACTTCACCCTTTCAAGCATGATGTCCTTTGCTAAGGACTCCACCCCCGTCCCCAGGAACATGTCCAAAGTATGTGATACAGTGCTTCAAAATCCTTGCCTCCAAGGAGCATCCTGGTTTCACCTTCTCCAGGAAAGACATGTTTGTTCTCTTAGCAGTTCATGGTATGTTCAACACTCTTCTCTAGCACCACAACTCAAAAGCATCAATTATTCTGTCATCCTTAGTGATTGATTAGCTCTCTGATGCTTAAGAAGTAACTACAAAGACCATGGCTTGGATCAGGAGCACCTTAGTCTCTAGACTGACATCATTGTTCTTCAGTACTCTGGAGAGGTTCCTGGCGCAGATTTTCCCAATACAATTCATCTTTTTATTTCCTGGCTGGTGGTACCAAGAATGTTGATTGTGGAACCAAGCAAGCTGAAGCTGATAGCAACTTCAATCTCTTCTCTATCATGATGCTGCAGTGGTGAGAACGTTAATTTTCTTGATCCTGAGCTTCAATTCATATTGAAGGCTGCAGCCCTTTACCTTCTATTAGAAATGGCTTAGGGCCTCCTCAGTCGCAGCAAGTAAGGTTGTGTCAACTGTATAATGCAGGCTGTTGATGAAACCTGAATATGGCAGAAGCAATTCTGAAGCAGCCAAATAGAAATCCTTTTTGATATTTGAAAGGCTACACCAAGCTTTTCTTCTACAACTTGCAGAACTCTTGCTTGGACCTGCCAAGAGCACTAGATACCTCCCTCCCGCCTTGTGGAGACTGCCTTGTGTGTGGAGACCATTCCACTGCATGGAGACCACCCTATCGTCTCTGCACCAGGAGCACCAATATCACAGGGGAATGGAGAGCAAAAGGAAGGACACAGGTGGTGGGAGGCCTGAGCCATCAAACCAGAGTTGGCTTGGGGCAAGGGATGGGAGATGCTGGAGGGGCAAGGAAAAGGAATTGAGCTGGATGCTGGCAGAGTGAGGTGTGGGTGGAAACACATGTGTTGAAGGGCTGGGTCCCCAGGACCAACACCTGCTCCGTTACCTGCATACTCTCATCAGCTCTTTTGGATAAAACACCTGTCAAATATTGCTCTAAAGCTGAGTGCCCAAATTAAGACAGGCTAGAGAGAAGGATTGGCCACCCAATTCCAAAATAACAGGCCTTTGAAAACTCTATGTTCAACAAAAGATATATACATATGTTGTTGTTTTTGTTTACTATTGAGTCAGAATAAACCCATAGCTGACCCTCCAACAGGTTTTCAGAGACAGTAAATTGCACAAGAGGAGATTGTCCATCCTTCTCCTGCTTACACATACATACAGAGGACGGGGAGGAGGAGAGGGAGGGAAGGAGAGAGAGGGGAAGGGAGAGGGAGAGGGAGAGGGAGGAAAAAGGAAGGAGAGGGAGGGAGAGGGAGAGAGAGAGAGAGGTTTGTTCTTGTTATATACTGTTGAGTTGGAACATACTCATAGCTGACCCTCCAGCAGGTTTTTAGAGGCTATAAATCACATGGAGATTTCCCATCTTTCTCGTGTGTGTGTGTTTGTGTGTGTGTGTGTGTAAATGGATCTCTGGTGGTGTAATGGTAAGAAACTGCACTGCACTCTCAGAGGCATGTAGTTCATATCCACGAGCTTCTCTGTAGGAGAAGGATGGGCAATATTTAAATATGAAAGTTGGACAATCAATAAGGATAACAGAAGAAGTGATGGCTTTGAGTTGTGTTGGAGAAGAGTACTGAATAGTCTATCAATTTATGAAAGAACAAACTGATCTATCTTGAAGAAAGTGCAACTAATGTGTTCCGTGAGAGGCAAGGATGGTGAAACCTTGTCTCACACTCTTCAGGTATGTTGTTAGGAGGGACCATTCCTTGGAAAAAGACATCATGCTTGTAAAAAGATAGGGTTAGAGACAGAAAGGAAGACCTAGAACAAGATAGATCAACACAGTGACTGTAGCAATGGGCTTAAATAGATTAAGGATGATAAAGATGGCATAGGATAGAGTAAATTCAGACTCATTGTTTATAGGGTCTCTAAGAGTGGTGGTAAACTAAACAGCATCTAACAACAGCATGCAAACTCATCTGTTTATTTTGTATTGATCTTTCTTACATTGGATTTTCCATGAAGTTGGGGTTTTTTTAATATGACTAAGATGAATTTTTTCAAATGTTTTACATAACAGTGATCACATATGACTTTGAAAAGAACAATTATTGTGTACAAAATTTGCTTCCTAAAATATTTTAAATCAATCCACTTAACTTCATGATACAATAGTATGTCTTCTAGGTGGTACACTGCAATGAATTATTTATTACTGATTAAAGGATTCCAAATTTTTTCTTCATGTAATGCAGTCACAAGACTGATAACATTAAAAAATAAACCAACCAGTTGTTGATGCATTGAGAGCTCATAGATATCTTTAAAAAATGTTTTCTATAGGGTTTCCCTGTTTTTATACTTTTTCAATCTATATGCAGAACAGATCACTCTGGAAGTTGGACTTTATGAGAAGGTATGTGGCATCAGGATTGGAGGAAAGCTCATTAACAACCTGCATTATGCAGATGGCACAACCCTCCTTGCTGAAGCTGAAGAGAACCTGAAGTGCTTGCTACAGAAGGTCAAGGACTGCAGTCTTCAATATGTACTGAAGCACAACATCAGGAACACCAAGATTCTCACCACTGGGCCAGTTGGCAGTACCATGATAGAAGGAGAAGAGATTGAGATAATTAACAATTTCAGCTTGCTCTGTTCCATAATTGATACTCCTAGCACCAGTAGCCAGGAAATAAAAAAAAAAAATCAATTGCGTATGAATGAATGGAATTCCAAAATCTCTGTAGATGTTCGTTGAAATGAAAAGTAAAGAAATTTTTTTTAAAAAAGTCTACTATCAGGGATCTCTCCAGAGTCCTGAAGAGCAATGATGTCAGTCTAGAGACTAAGGTGGGTCTGATCCAGCCCATTATGGTATCTGCAATCCCTTGCTACACATCAGAGAGCTAGACATTGACTAAGGATGATAGAAGAAGAATCAATGCCTTTGAGTTGTGGTGCTGGAGAAGAGTATTAAACATACCACAGACTGTCAAGACAACAAATAGTTCTGTCCTGGAAAGGGTGACACCAAGATCTTGATTGGAGGCAAGGATTTTGAAGGTCCATCTGACATACTTTGGGCATGTTGCCAGAAATGACCAGTCCTTGGAGAAGGATATCATGATTGAAAGGAGAGTGCAGGAGAAAAAGACCCTGAATGAGACAGATTGACACAGTAATCCACAGGTGTATCAGAGGCAGTGAGAATAGGGCAGGATTCAGAGCTGTTGTGCAAAGAATTGCTATGAGTCACAGTCAACTGACAGCACGTAACCACAACAACAACAATGGATTTTCAATTGACTGCTTTTTGGAAGTACGTTTCCAGGACCTTATTCCAGGCAACTCTGGGTTGACTCAATATTCCAAATTTTCAAGTAGCAGCCAAGCTCTTAAGAATTTGTACTACTCAGAGATAACATGAACACTTAGAAAATGTCCTTTTGAAAGATAGCCTATGATTTTAAGAGCAACAATCTTCAAACTTAAAAACAATTTTACAGAAGAAAACAAAATTGTAACTAGACCTACTTACTATCAATATTACCAAAGGCTATGAAGAGAGAACAGGACCTGACAATATTTTGTTCTGTTACGGATAATGTGACCATGTGTTGGGTCTGACTCATGGACAGCTAGCAACTGCGTTCAATACAGATTCTGTACTCACCAGTGATGGCTGGCTTGGGAAACCAATTGATGTCATTTCAGCCATGGTCTCAGAGATGTTTTGCTGATTGCACTCCTGCGATGCAGAGAACTTCTTTCTTGCTGGAAAATGCAATGACTTCTGCATTCAACTCACCTTTATAAAATAAGAGAATGGGAAATCTAATCATCCCATAAATCAGAGAATTCTACCTTCTATCGTTCTATCAGCTGTCTTCCCTCATTGGAATTGAATAATTCCAAACTTTATTAAACACAAAAATGTAGGGTATTGAGATTGTCAGATGCTGAATTTCCGTTCCACCATTCATACATCTTCTATGCCATTAAATTACAAGTAACCACATAGTTCCTGATGTTCCCTGTGGCTCTCCTTTATTTAATCCTTCTATCCTACTCATTTCTGCATCTAGAATTTATCCTTGGGCAAGTATTGGCCTTTTTACCTTATATGTCTGGTTATGCTATAACTTTCCTGTTTTTAAAGGTTTCTTTGTAAGTTGTTTATTGTTTAGATGAAAGTTAAGCCAAACGGGTGACTTTTATTCCATATTCAAATGGTGACTAAGAGCTATAGTCTGGGAAATTTCACTATCTTTCAGACCTGCTGCTGCTGCTGTTGTTAGGTGCTATTGTGTCAACTATAACTTATTGCAATCCTATGAAGAATCACTCTGAGCCTTTCCATATCCTGAGTCAACCTCACGCTTCTCACACACAGGATCCCTTGCAATAGTCACTGTGTCAACATGCTATGTATCTGAGACCCAGATAATGAATAAGGAAGGATGACAGAAAAAGAATTGATGCCTTTGAGCTGTGGAGTTGGAGAAGAGGCCAAGTGAACAAACATATATGTCTTGGAAAGGGTGCAGCTGGAGTGCTCTTTGGAGGCAAGAATGATGAGGCTTTGCCTCACATACTTTGGGCATTTTGCTAGGAGGGGCTATTCCCTGAAGAACAACATGAAGCTTGGAAGGGTGGAGGATCGGTAAAAGAGAGGAAGACTCTCAATCCGTTGGATTGACACAGTGACTGCTGCAGTGGGCTCTTGTGTGTCAGAAAGTGTGAGGATGGCACAGGATAAGACCAGGTTCAGATCTTTTGTTCACAGAGTTGCTATGAGTCGTACTTGACAACATTTAACAACAACATCATCTTACCCAAGACCTTCCTCTCTATGCTAATCTTCTACCCTTCTGAGAATCATGTCCTTCTCTAAGGAACTAGTTTCTCCTGACAACATCCCAAAGTGTGTGAGATGGAGCTTCAAATCCTTTCCACTGAGTTTAACAGGACAGCAAGTAATAAATGTTGGAGAGGATATGGAGAGATAGCAACTCTTATACACTCTCGGTGGGATTTTATAATGGTACAAGGCAGTTTGTTGTTTCCTCAGAAAGTTCAGCATAGACATTCCATATGACCCAGCTAGTCCACTGCTTGGAATAAGTTGTTGTTGTTAGGTGCCATCGAGTCATAGACAACTCCTAGCGACCCTATGAATTAAAGGTCTGAGCACTGTTCATAGACTTTCCGGAGGCAAGAGCCATTTCAGAAGTGGATGCCGCTCTTGCTTCCAGGCTTGTTTTAGTCAGGAAGTTCCAGCAAACACTGTCCACCATGGGTAACTATTACCACATTTGGCACATCAGTATCACCGTGTTCAGCATCACAGCAACCACAAGTTTCCTCTGTACAACAATGCACAGACAAGTGCTATACCACCTAGAAGAATGTTTGACAGGAAAACAATTTGAACATGTGCGCACACAAGGACCCCATGCTCTTGCAGCAAGAAGTCACAGAAACCCTGGGAGGAGCCAACCAGGAAGAACATGGCTGCCTTCTCTCCCCTTTTCCTTTGGGGCTTGAAGCCACTTCTTGCCTTAAACCCTAGGCCAAACCTGAAGGGCCTCGCTCCTGGGGGGCAGAGCAGTCCTGCCCATCAAACACAAGTCCGAAAAAGCACTCGATTCCAAAAACTTGGCATAATACCTGTGCGCACAAGCACCTGGACCCCCATACAGGGAGATTTTATACACACACACACACACACACATATGGAGAGAGCGAGCGCACGCAAGAGTGAGAGAGAGCACGCGAGCGTGCGCTACATGCATACACACATATAGGATATGGGAATATATATATACACACACACACACACACACACAGGAAATTGTCATTTTATGTTTACCTCTGTGAGGCTGTGAATTTCCTTGGTTAATAGATCAGGGAAAGAGCCCAGGAAGGCAGAATAAATCAAGCATGGAGCTATTTACTAAAGAAAGTTCAGCAGAATTAACTCATCATTCTTTGGATAAAAAAAAAAAGATGAGACCGTGTTCTTCCATTAAGATTTACAGCCTAAAAAAAAAAATTACAGCCTTTGATGAATAGGACTTTCTAAAGATTAAATCTGTATGTGTATCAAAAACTTTTCCAAATGGGGTGAAAAGAAAACCCTACCTACTGACTGGGAAAAAACATTGTCCAATGACATCTCACACAAGAGTCTCATAATGAAAATTAACAGAATACAATAGGACCTCCATTTAAAAAAAAAAACCATAAAAAAACAAAAACCCTGATAACCCAATTTCAAAATGGACAAAAGATGTGGAGAGACCTTTCACAGAGGAAGATATTCAGATGGCTAACAGACGCATGAAGAAATACTCAAAATAATTGGCAATAAAATGCAAATAAAAACCATAATGAGATATCTCACCCCAATTGCAATGGCAAAGTTTAACAGGACAGCAAACAACAAATGTTGGAGAAGATATGGAAAGATTGGAACACTCAAGGATTGCAAAAGAACCACTCTGGAAGATAGTTTGGCATGTCCTCAAAAAGCTGAACATAAAGATTTTGTATGAATCAATTCTTTTACTACTAGGAATATACCCCAAGGAAAACAGAACTGAGACACAAAGGGAGATATGTACACTGCAAAACCATGGAAACAGCCCAAATGTCCATCAACAAATGACTGAATTGAGAAATTATGGTACATTCACATGATGGAATACTATACAACAGTTAGGAGAAAGGATTTTGAAAAATACTATATAACATGGGAGAGGCTAGAGAGAATATGCTGAGTGAAGAAACTCAGGTGTATAAGGACAAATACTGCATACGACCATTAGTATAAAAACAGAAGGATTAACTAGTACGATGTGTATGGATATCCAAAGAGGCAAGGGGAAGAGGCACCTGAGCTGAGGGTGAGGGAATGACGAGGTCTCAGACATTGATGGGTGGAGGGAGGGGGCATAAAAAAAACAACACACCTCCAACAAACACAACGCACATGAAAGAAAAACAAAGAAAACAAATTACTGTATGAAAACAACAACAACAAAAATAAAAGAGAACTGTCCCCATCAATTAAAAAAAAATATTTACAACCTTTCAAAATCCAACAGAGGTCACCATGCATCAGAATGACCTTGACATCAGTAGGTTAAGTTTTGGGGCAGGAGGGTGTAGGTGTGTGTAGTGTGGGTGTGGGGTGTGGGTCTGTATGTGTGTTGTGTGTGGAGGGGGTGTGTAAGCATGCGTGTGTGTGTGTGTGGTGTATATGTGTAGGGGGTGGGGATGGCAGTGGAGGTGTATTTGGGAGTGGGCATGGAATACTTCAACAGTTAACCAATTTTTCCTGATCAACACTTTAATTATCTCTCTCACACACTCTTCTAATATTTACCTAACTAATTTCTCCATCTCCAGCTGACACTAATCAGGTTTGATAATACTAGCCTTTCTTCTTAAAGGTAGAAACGAAGCCACCAAAAATATTCTTATTCCCTTCAACTCCACATCTTCTGGAACTACTTTTTTCTTATACACACAATCTAGTCTTGATGTGCATTAGGAGGAAACAGTTCTTTGCATACTAAAGACGAGTCCCTAAGTGGTACACATAGTTAAGGATTCAGCTCCCAATTGAGAGGTTAGCTCTTCAAGCAAGCCCACACAGAAGAACCTCGGGGGAAAGGTTTGGCTGTCTGCTTCTGAAGAGTCACAACCATGAAAATCCTGTAGAGTACAGCTCTCCTCTGACACGTGGGGGCTCTAGAACTTGGAACTGACTTAACCAAAGGCTCAACTTTTGGCTTCAAGTCCATGCCTGCTACCAGGGAGAATAAGACCTACCTCTCCCTGACTGCAGCAAGCTGAATGATGGGCACAGTGAGTGGCAAGAAGCTGCACTGCAATCCCGAAGGCACACAGTTTGAGACCACCAACTGCTCTGAGGGAGACGGACGGGCAGTCTCCTCCCTTGAGATTAACAGCCTTTGAAAACCCGCCAGAGGGTCAGCTATGGGTCAGTTCCCACTTGACCGTAAATAACAACAATAGGAAGTTGGAATATGAAGGGTGAAGTAAAGAATTGAATTATTTAGGAAATAGCTATGAGGGGAAATGAATCATCTAGAAAACCCAAGTGGTGTAGCTTTGAGTGACCAGTGATAAGATCACAACAGATGAGGACTCAAACCCACTCACCTCGCGGGTTGTCACAGTCCCCGTGACTTCCCTCACTTCCCCTGTGAGAACACAGACAGTGCCTTGCTTCTAAGCTTGTTACTTACCATCTGATCTCCAAGTCTGGCTTTCCAAACATTCTTTTCTTGGAAAAGCTGCCCTAAAAGGGGCCATATATCCTCTCATACTTAGGCAAAACAGAATCAGTTGCTGTTACAGACAACTGCACCAGAGAATACTGGGAAATTCAGGTCCCACCCTTGGGTATCATGTGAATTTCATTGAGGTTAGACCTAAGGGAGTCTAATTGACTTGCTCTCCACCTGGCTACATATTGGCATCTCCTGGAGAGTTGAGAAATGTACTGATGGCTGCATCCATCCCCTGAATTTTTATTCCACGGGTCTGAGGTGCAGGCTGGAAGACACTCTGAATTTTAAAATCCCCGAAGCTTATAAAGGACAGCAGGGATAATAAAGCATTCCTCTAGCTTATTTGGAGGTTCTGCTCCTGGGCCTGGGTTTATGTGAAACCAGCTAATGATGTTAACAGGTGAGATGCCTGGGTAAGTTCCTGGGGGTGGGGCCAGGGCTTCTGAGTTTCCCTTTTTTTTTTTTAAAAGAACTCAAGTTTCTATCATGTCAATGTTTTCTGTGAAAATTCAAAGAACATTTGATTCACATGGGAAACTTAATTTTACTCGTGTATGAGTCCCACATGAAATTGATGTCTCTGGAGTTAAGGCAGTGGTATGAGTATTTTTAAAATTTCCCCTGGTGATTGTTACATACAGCTGAGGTGAATGTATTACTTCCCCAGTGTTGCTATGCAGCTCTAGTGGAATTATTGTTAGGTACCACCAAGCATGATTCATAGTGACCCAATAAACAGATGTGAACCCTGTCCTATCCTGTGCCATCCTCATACTTCCAGACACACTAACCCCCATTGCTGCAGTCACCTGATTGAGGGTCTTCCTCTCCTTCGCCGCCCCTTCACATTTCCGAGTATGATGTCCCTCTCCAAGGAAGAGTCTCACCTAGCAACATGCCCAAAATATGTTAGCCAAAGCTTTATCTTTACCTCTAAAGAGCACTCTGGCTGCACTTTCTCCAAGACACATCTGTTTGTTCTATTGACAGTCCATGGGATATTCAGTACTCTCTCAATTACCACAGTTCAAAGGCTCCAATTCTTCTTCTGTAATCTTTATTTATTGTCCAGCTCTCAGATGCATAGCATACCAAGTGACTGAAAAGACAGTGGCCTGATTCAGGCACACCTTAGTCCTCAAACTGACTTCACTGCTCCTCAATAATTCAAAGAGTTACCTGACTGCAGACTTTCCCAGTACAATATGTCTCCTGATCCCCTGACTACTGGTGCCAAGTGTGTTGATCGTGGGCCCAAGAAAGAGGAAGTTCTTAACAATTCCAATCTTTTCTCCCTTTATCATGATGTTGTCTTATCTGTCCAGAGGCAAGGATTTTTGTTTTCTTGATGCTGAGCTGTAAACTATAGAGAGAAGGCTGCAGTATTCAACCTTCTGCAGCAAATGCTTCAAGTCCTCCTCGCTTTTAGGAAGCAAGATTGTGCCATCTGCATGATGAAAGTTATTGTCTTAAAAGTTAAAGTCTTCCTCCAATCCTCATGCCACATTCTTCACAGAGTCCAGCACTGTTAACGCCAGGTGGTTCTTTTGTGATGGTTAGAATGCCCCAGTGGCTCCAAGGCTGGACAATCCTCTCATACGATTTACAGCCTGGAAGCCCAGTGGAGGGCCAGTGGTGAGTCGCTTCCTTCTCAAAGGCAGTGAGATGATGGTGATGATGATGATGACGACGAGCAGTGAATGGTTTTCAGAGGATAGAAATTTTCCTATAGTTTAGGAGGTTAGAAGTTTGAATCATGGCTTTAATTGTAAGGGAAAACTCTTTTTATCAGTTCTGGGAGGGGAGCTGTGTACTTATATCTTGCAGAGTTTATAGCCCTGACATCTGTGGCTCTACTTTCCAAGATTCTTTGGAGATGACTATGTGGTACCTATTGCCAGCTCTGGTAGCTTAGTGGTAAGGAGTTGGGTTGCCAACCCAAGGTACATGGTTTGAATCCCCCAGCTGCTTCTTAGGAAAAAGATGGCCAGTCTCCTCCTATGTGATGAAGTGCTTCTGAAAATGTGCTGTGGGCTCAGCTGAGTTGGTTCTGACGGAATGAATAATAACAACAAAGACTTTGAGGCCTTGTTTGACTTTTCTTCAGGTTCAATTGAAACTTGTTGCTGTTGTTATGGACTGTCGGGTCACCTATGACTTACAGCGACCCTATGTATAACAGCCCTAAACCCTGTTCTATCCTGTGTCAATCTTACTTTCTCTGACACACCTACCCCCATTTTCCCAGTGACTGAATCAATTCATCTCATCAAGGGTCTTCCTCTCCTGCACTGTCCCTAAACCCTCCCAAGCATGACATCCCTCTCCAAGGATTGATCCCTCCTTGCAACAGGACTGATTCCTCCTTGCAACATGTCCAAAGTATGTCAGACAAAGCTTAGGAATCCTTGCCTCCAAGGAGCAGCCTGGCTTCATCCACTCTAGGTCAGATCTGTTTGCTCTGCTCACAGTCTATGATATATTCAGTACTCTTCTCCAGTACTGCAGCTCAAAGGCATCAATTCTCCTATCATCCTTAGTCATTATCGAGCTTTCTGACACATAGCAAGTAATTGCAAAGACTATGGCCTGAGACAAGTACACCTTAGTCTCCAGAATGACATTGCTGCTCTTCAGTACTTTGGAGAGGTCTCTGACAGCAGACATTCCCAGACTTTCCCAATGTAATTAGTCTTTTGATTTCCTGGCTGCTGGTACCAAGAGTGTGGATTGTGGTTAATAATCTTCAGCTGCTAACTGGATGGTCAGAGGTTTGAGCCCACCAGTCGCTCCTTGGGGAGAAGATGTGACGGTCTTCTTCCATAAAGATTTACAGCCTAGGAAATACTGCGTGGCAGTCGGATGGTAATGGATTTTTTTTTTAATTTGTTGTTGTTGTTGTTAAGTGCCATCGAGTGGCTTGTGACTCATAGCGACCCTATGTACAACAGCCCTAAACTCTGCTCTGTCCTGTGCCAGTTGCACCATCTCCAGTACACCCATCCCGATTATCCCAGTCACTGAATCAATCCACCTCATAGAGGGCCTTCCCCTCCTGCGCCATCCCTCCACCCTCCCAAGCATGATGTCCCTCTCCAACGACCAGTCCCTCCTTACAACATGTCCAAAATATGTCAGACGAAGCCTCAGAATCCTTGCTTACAAGGAGCCGCCCGGTTTAACCCTCTCCAGGATGAATCTGTTTGTTTTCCTAGCAGTCCATGGTACCCTCAATATTCTTCTAGTTACCTTAAAAGATTGGTGTGTGCTGCCTTGTAACCAACCCATCCTCTACTCTCAACTTCTGGAAATCACTTGTCTGTTTTTTGTCTTTATATTTTTTTCCTTTCTAGAAAAGGAAGTGGACTAATTTATAAATAAAATTATTCATAAGTAGAATCATAAAGTATATAGTATCAAAGGAACACCCCTCCAAAAAAAATCTCAATCTTAACCATCTTGCACATAGGTAATTAATGCTCAGTTCCTCAGTCAACCCCTGGCCTGATTTTGACTACTGATATTGAGGACCTAATGATTACAACCCACAGAGACCCTGTGAACAACGGATCTGAACCCTACCCTAGCTTGTGCCATCCTCACCATCTCCAACACATTCAAGCCCATTGTTACAGTCATTGTGTCAATTCATCTTGTTAAGGGTCTTCTCTTACACTGACCGTCCACCTCAAGCAAGAAGTACAACATAATAGATCATATGATTGTCTGATTCAAAGTGGCCAATACCAATCTGTCTCTGCTCAGTAGGACTAAGGTTATAAATTTTGCTGGTTTCCATGTTTTTTTTCATATTATCTATTTTATTGAGCTATTAATCTTATCACACATGGTCCAAGAATAAACAAATAGTAAATGAAGTATAATCTGATGCATTCAAACATCATAGTTGATGATCCCACGCTTGCCTATGATCTCGCCGATATAAAACCACATGCACACTTCAGTGGCCACCAAAGTAAGTATTCAGCAGAGCTTCCTTAACTGTGAGCTGTTTGAAGTGACCAGTCTGAGCACTATTGACTATTTTTTTCAGGCTCTGAATAGCTGTAAGGGATCTCAGTACGGGTTGGAGGAACCAGCTCCACCTTGGCATAGTGCCAAAATGTGGCCAATCGAGGCTTTGAGTAAGTCACAGCAGCGTTTACCATCCCCGGAGCCTTCTTCACCAGGTAACGGACAAATTGGGCCATGGTTCCAGGACCCCAGACCCGACGCCCCTTCCATGTTATTTTGATACCTTCCCATTTTCCTGGATTCATGCTTCTTCTATTTCATATTCCAGTCATTAATGGATGTTTGCAGCTGCTTCTCCTCGTTCTTGAGTTCCTTCCAATCTGAGAGACTCTACTTTCAGTCTCGTAACTCATCATATCCTTCTGTTATTCACAGAGGTTTCTAATTCCCATTATTCGCTTCTTAGCCTGTGTCAGCTTAGAAGCTCCACTGAAATCTGTCCACCCTGGGCTACCCTCCTAAGAGTTAAAATATCAATATCATCACTTCCACACAAGTCACAACAACACACAAGTCAGTGACTCATATGAAAGTTGAAAATAAAGATAAAAAAACATGGAACCATATCTATAAGAACCAAAATACAACCTTGAGTCTATCTACCTGGATTTTAAAACTATCTCAAGAATATATTTGATGCATTGAATATTAATGACCAAAGATCAGATGAGTTGTGGGATGATTTCAAGGATACCATCATCTATGAGGAAGGCAAAAGACATTGCAAAGACCAAGGTGGATCAGGGAATAGGAAGACCAAAATGAGTATCAGAAAAGACTCTGAAAATTGTACCAGAATGTGACTGTTGTTAGGTACTGTCCAGTCGAGTATGCTTCATAGCGACCCTATGGGCAAAAATATCTGAACTCTGTCCCATCTTATGCCATCTTCACACTTCCTGACACACTAGAGTGCATTGCAACAGTCACTGCATTGGTCTACCTGGTCAAAGGTCTTCTTTATTGACCCTTCACCCTTCCGAGTATCATTTACCTCTCCAAGTAATAGCCCTTCATAGCAACATGTCCAATGTATTTGAGGCAAAATTCATCATTCTTGCCTCCAAAGAACATTCCTGCTATACCCTTTCCAAGGCATATCTGTTTGTTCTTTTGGCTGTCCTTCTCCAATACAACAGCTGAAAGGCATCAATTATTCTTCTGTCATCCTTATTTACTATCCAGCTCTCAGGTGAGTAGCAAGTAATCAGAATGACTATGGCCTGAACCAAATGCATCTTAGTCCTCAAACTGACATTGTTACTCCTCAATAATTTGGAGAAGTCTCTAACTGCAGATTTTCCCAGTGCAATGTGTCTCCTTATTCCAGACGGCTGGTACCAAGGATGTTAATTGTGGATCCAAGGAAGATGGAGTTGATGACAGTTTTAATCTCTTCTCCATCCGTCATGATGTTACTTATAGTGCTAATCTGTTTTCTTGATATTGAGATGCAATCCATACCAAAGGATACATTCTTTGATCTTCTGCAACAAGTGTTTTAAGTCCTCTTCACTTTTAGCTGACAAGGTTGTATCATCTGCCTAATGCAGTTATTGAGAGTCTCCCTCTGATCCTAATGTCACATTCCTCTTTAGAGAATGCAGCTTCTCAAATAATTTGTTCAGCATATAGATTAAATAGGTAAGGAGAGAGGATACTATCCTGATGCACTCTCTTCTTAATATTAAATGATGAAATGTTCACATTTGTTTGCACAACACTCTCCTGGTCCAGGTATAGATTTCATATGAGCACAGTTAAGCTCTCTGGAACTCCCATTCTTCTCAATGTCTGCCACAACAACTTATTATGATCTACACAGTCAAATAGCTTTGTATAGTCAATAAAGCACAAATAGACATTCTTCCGGTATTCTTTTCTTTCAGCCAGGATCCATCTGACAACAGCAATTATATCCTTGGTGCCATGGCCTCTTTTAAATCCTGTTTGAACTTCTGGCAGTTCCCTATCTATGTACTAATATTAGCCATTTTTGAATGATCTTCAGCAGTATTTCGCTTGCATGTAATATCAATTATATTGTTTGATAGTTTCCATATTCCATATTGGATTACCTTCCTTGGGAATGAGAACAAATATGGACCTCTTCCAATACATTGGCCAGGCAGCTGTCCTCCAAATTTTCTGGTGAGTGTATTTAAGGCTGAATCCGTTAACTGAAATGAGTCAATTGGTATTCCATCAATTCCTAGGGTCTTATTTTTTTTTACCAATACCTTTCATGTAGCTTCCACTTCCTCCATCATTACCATTGGCTCCTGTTCATATGGTATTTCCTGGATTTGTTTTTAGTGTCAATTAGTTCTCTTTGGTATGGTGATTCTGTGTACCAGAATGTAGCAAGGCCAAAACAAAGGAAAGAAATTCTGAAATAAGATAAGAGAACAGAAGGGCTCAAAACGGGAGCACAAGAAGACATAGTCAATATTATAATGAAATGTTCAAGATTCTGGAGTTAAAGAACATATTTGATATTTTTTGATCTCAAGGAGCTGAAGAAAAAAATCAAACCTTGAGTTGCAATACTGACAGATTCTATAAGGAAAATACTGAATGATGCAGAAAGTATGAAAAAAGGAAGGAATTAACAGAGTAACTATACCAAAAGGTTGGTCAACAATAAATCATTCCACAGAGAATATAATGAAGAAACAGTAATAATGAAGGAATAAGTTCAAGATGCACTGAATTTTGCACTGGCAAAAAATAAGACCCCAGGAACTGAAGAAAAATTCAAAAATTGAATCAACAAACAAATGCAGCCTTGGATATGCTTACTAGTCTATGCCAAGAAATTTGGAGGAAGACTCATCAACAACCTACCTTATGCAGATGACATAACCTTGCTTGCTGAATGTGAGGAGGATCTGAAGCACTCACTCCAGAAGGTCAAATACTGGAGTCTTCAATATGGATTAAATCTCAATATCAAGAAGACAAAGATTCTCACCACTGGACCAATTGGCAGCACCTTGATAGATGGAGAAGAGATTGAGGTTCTTAACAATTACAGCTTGCTTGGCTCCATGATCAAAACTCTTGGTACCAGTAGTCAGGAAATCAAATGAGAATTGCACTGGGAAAGTCTGCTGTCAGTGACCACTGAAGGGTACTAAGAAACAACAATCTAAATCTAGAGACTATGATGTGCCTAATCCAGGCAATGATCTTCGCAACTACTTGTTATGTATCAGAGAACTGGACAATGACTAAGGAAGACAGGAGAATCGATATCTTTGAGTTGTGGTGCTAGAGAAGAGTCTTGAATATGGACCACCTACGAAACAAATAGGTCTGTCCTGCAGATGGTTAAACCAAGTTTCTCCTTGGAGGCTAGGGTTTTGGAGTTCTGTCTCACATATTTTGGGCACATGACCAGGAGGGACCCATTCTTGGGGAAGGACATCATGCTCAGAAGGGTGGAGGGACAGTGCAGGAGAGGAGTATCCTGGATGAGATGAATTTATATAGTAACTGGGGCAATGGGGGTAGTTGTGTCAGTGTCAGTGAGACTGGCTTGGGACAGGGCAGGCTTCAGAACTGTTGTACATAGAATTGCTATGAGTCATAGGTGACCTGGCAGCACATATCAACAACAACAACAACAACAACAACAACATTCAATCTGTTGTCATTGTGTGGCATTGAGTTGGAACTCACCCAAAGCGGACCCTCCAGTGAGTTTTCAAGGGCTGCAAATCTCACTGGAGATTGCCCATCCTTCTCTGGAGCACCTGGTGGATTCTAATGGAATGACTTTGGGATTGCAGCACACCTTCTTACCACAAGGCTACCAAAAGCAAATAATTTCAGAAACTGGACTATGTGAAGAAGAATGTGGCATCAGGATTTGAGGAAAAGTAATCAACAGTTTACATTATGGAGATGACAGAATTTTGTTTGCAGAAAGTGAAGAAGATTTGAAGCACTTACTTTAGCCTTCAATGTGGATTATATCTCAACATCAAGAAAACAAGAATCGCCACCACTGGATAATAGACATCCTCACGATGGATGGAGAAAAGATTGAAGCTGTCAGTGATTTTGTTTATTGGATCCATAATCTACTATCATGGTAGCAGCAGTCAGGGAACCAAAACCCAATGCTGCATTGGGAAAATCTGCTGTCAAAGTTTTCTCTCCAATGTGCTAAAGAGCAGTGACATTAGTTTAAAGGCTAAGACGTGCCTGATTAAAGCCATGGCATTTTCAGTTGATTGTTATGCATTTAAAAGTTGGACAATGGTTAAGAATTGCATTAAAATAACCATCTTTATTTTGTTATTATTATACTAGTTTATTTACAAAATTCGAATACATTGTTTTCCAGAACAGAGTCTTCCAATTTCCTTCACACCCCACCCATCAAATTGTACAAAGTCCATGATTAAATCCCTGCCCCCCTGCACATCCTCATCCCTCTGCTTCCACCTTCTCCCCCCTTGGATTCTTATAACCATTGTACAATTATGGTTTTATACAATATTTGTCCTGAGTTAGTTCACACAGCATAATGCTCTCCAGGCCTTCCCAAGTTAGGTAATAATTTACAAAATCATTGCTCCTGTGTGTTGCATAGTATTCCATTGTGTGAATGTACCAGAATTTCTCAACCCACTCATTTGTGGTTAGACATCTGGGCTGTTTCCATGTTCTTGTGATGGTAAATAACACTGATATGAAGACTGGTTGGCCTAGTAGACAGGAAGTTATGCTACCAAGTGCAAGTTGGATGATTTTAATCTGCGGCACTCAGGCCTAGTATATTTTTGTCAAACATTCTTCTGCATGGTATAGCACTGGTCTGTGCATTGCTGTACAGAGGTAACTCGTGGTTGCTGTGATGCTAAATACTGTGACACTGATGTGCCAAATGCAATAATGGTTACCCATGGTGAACAGTGTTTTGTGGAGCTTCCCAATTAAAACAAGCTTAGAAGCAGGGGTAACATCACTTCCAAAATGGCTTGCCTCCAGAAACTATAAACAGTGCTCAAGTCTTTCATTAATATGAGCTATGAGCCGTCTACAACTTGACAGCACTTAACAACAACAACATCAACATGAAGATTGGTGTACAAGTCTCAGTTTGTGCGTCAGTTCTCATTTTCTCAGGGTATATTCCAAATAGTGGAATAGCTGGGTCATATGGAATTTCTATGTTCAGCTTTTTGAGGAGCACCAAACTGCCTTCCAGAATGGTTGCATCATAGGAAATAACCTGTGTCTTTAAATGGTGGTGGTAGTGAAGAAAACTGAGGAGGACCTGAAGCACTTGCTGCAGAGGGTCAAGGACTGCAGCCTTCAATATGGATTGAGGTTCAATGTCAAGAAGACAAAGATTCTTACCACTGGACCAATTGACAGCATCAGGATGGATGGTGAAGAGATTGAGATTGTTCACAGCTTTAGTTTACTTGGCTCCCCAGTCGACACTCTTGGCACCAGTAGCCAGGAAATTAAAAGGCTCATTGCCATGAGAAAATCTGCTGTTAGGGACCTCTCTAAAGTACTGAAGAGCAATGATGTCTCTCTGGAGACTAAGGTGTGTCTGATACAGGCCATGGTCTTTGCAATCACTTGTTATGCATCAGAGAGTTGGACAGTGACTAAGGAGGACAGAAGGAGAATTGATGCCTTTGAGCTGTGGAGCTGGAGAAGAGTATTGAGGGTACCATGGACTGCTAGGAAAACAAACAGATTCATCCTGGAGAGGGTTAAACCAGGTGGCTCCCTGGAGGCAAGGATTCTGAGGCTCCATCTTACATACTTTGGACATGTTGTAAGGAGGGACTGATCCTTGGAGAGAAACATCATGCTTTGTAGGGTGGAGGGACAGCACAAGAGGGGAAGACCCTCTAAGAGGTGGATTGATTCAGTGACTGGGGTAATCAGGATGGGAGTGTCAGACACAGTGTGATTGGCACAGAACAGAGCAGAGTTTAGGGCTGTTGTACGTAGGGTCACTATGAGTCGCAAGCAACTCGACAGCACATAACAACAACATGGTTTTTTTAAATAAAAGTTTTTACTTTAGTTCTGATTTTAATCAAAATTTACAGAAAAGTTAGCTTTTCATTCATTCATTGTTGCACATTTTACTCTCTCTTCCTCCCTTCCCCCCTCCAAGTTCACTATTTTTAAAAAAATATTCATTCACTGTTGCACAATTACCTACCTCCCCTGTACCCCCTGTCCTCTTTTCAATAACATACCTCTTATTCTGGGCTATTGTTGTATGCATAAAGACTAATCATACATCCCTTTTAAGCAGTTCCAATGCAGTGGTCTTTATCTATCCACTCTTATTTTGCTCTCCTCCCAAGCCCCCATGTCAGACCTATTTTATTACAGTGGTGCTATTGAGTATTTGTTCTTTTGTGACTGAGCTATTTCACTCAGCATGATGTCTCCAAGGTCCCCTATGTTGTATAATGTTTTACGGCTTTAATATTTTTTGGTGCTGCATAGTATTCCACTGTATGAATATACTATCCTTTTTCTATCCATTCATTTGTTAATGGGCACCTCTTTTATTATTATAATACAGCAATAAACATCGGTGTGTGTGAATCTGCTTGGATGGTGGTTCTGATTTTTTTTAGAGTATGTCCCCAGTAGTGGCATTGCTGGGTCAAAAGGTATTTATTTACAAGTTTTTGAGAAAGCACCAAACTGCCTTCCATGTGGTTGCACCATTTTACACTCCCACCAGCAGTGAATAAGGGTTACAATCTCTCCACAACATCACCAGCATTTATTGTTTGCTGCTGTGTTGAATTTTCCAGTTATTATTGGGGGTTTGATGATATATCATAGTTGTTCTTTTTTGCATCTCTCTGATAGCTAGTGATTTTGGACATTTCTTCATGTGTTTGTTTGCCATCAGAATGTCTTCTTTGGTGGAGTGTCTGCTCATATCCTGTGTCCAATTTGTGTCTAGGTTATTCACTTTTTTTTCTTCTTGAAGTGCTGGAGTATTCCATAAATTTTAGGTATGAATTCCTTATCAGATATGTCATTACCAGATATTTTTCCCAGTTTGTGGCTTTCCTTCCCCCCCCCTGTTTTCCTATGTTGGAGAATGTTTTCTGATGTGCATAGGGATTAGATTAAGGAGAGAGTAGACAAGGATGTCCATTATCACCTCTGCTATTCAATATTGTATTGGAAGTCTTAGAAATAGCAACAAGAAGGAAATAAGAGGTATCCAAATTGGCAATAAATAAGGAGATAAAACTGGCTCTATATGCAGATGATATTATAATATACTTAATGTTGTTGTTATGTGCCATTGAGTCTTTTGCGACTTATAGCGACCCTATGTACAACAGCCCTAAACCGTGCTCTATC
>NW_006399987.1:19796-40927 GCF_000299155.1 Elephantulus edwardii | reverse complement strand
TATTTAAATTAAAAAATGTAAACCACTTTCATCTTATATACTTGGAGTATATAGTCAGGAGAGTCAAGTCTTTGGAAAAGACATCAAGCTGGGACAGGTGGAGGGTCAGAGAAAGAGAGGAAGACCCTCATCAAGATGGATTGACATAGGGACAATATCAGTGGGTTGAAGCATACCAGAAATGGTCAGGATGGTGCAGGATAGGACAAGGTTCAGACCTGTTGTTTATAGAGTCACCATAAGGCATAGACACTTGATGTCAGCTAACAAGGACTATGTTTTCAGGTTCCTTTTTTTGGAATGAGAGTAAATATAGGTCTCTTCCAGTCAACAGGCCAGGTAGTTTTCCTCCAGATTTCTTGACATAACCTGGTGAATGTGTCCAGGGCAGCACCTATTTGCTGAAATATGTCAATTGGTATTCCATCAATTCCTGAGGCCTTGTTTTTTGCCAATTCCTTCAGAGCCGCTTGAAAAAGAATTTATTATATAAAATACAATGTGTGTGAATTAATACAATGTAAATGAAAGATTGTATAAAACACAGTGTACATGCATGAAACAAAATGCATAACAATGACTGTATGCAAATCAATAAAAGTGCATTTAAAAATGGAATCTCTATCTATTGACCTTACTTAATGGAAAACACAACAATTACATGACTAAAAAACTTTTCATTAAGCCAGTATCAACTCACAGAAATGTTCCACTGATAGTAGATCATAGCAGAAGTAGTTTGACCACATTTTTCCTCTCTTTGGATTAGCAGCACAAATCATCATGGGCTATGCCACTAACAAGCTTCCTATTTAAATTGATTACTTCTCTGGACTTGGAGAGAGAGATCAGCTGGCCCAGCAGACAGAAGGCGACGCTACCAAGCCAAAGGTGGGTGACTTTCAATCTGCGGCCCTCGGGCCTGTCTTTCTTTTTTTTTGTTCAGACATTCCTCTAGGTCATATAGCCCTGGTGTACAAGTTGCTGTACAGCGGTCACTTGTGGTTGCTGTGAGGCTGAACACTGTGACACGGATGTGTCAAATGCATTAATGGTTGGTTACCCAAGACAGACAGAGAGTGGGGTGGAGCTCCCCGATTAAAACAAGCTTGGAAGGAGGAGTGGCATCCACTTCCGTAATAGCTTGCCTCCGTCCGGAAACCCTATGAACCTGGAGAGAGGATGAGAGACACCCAAGTGTTGAGGACTCTTCTTCATAGGGTCTCTATGAGTCGCCTGAGACTCGGCGGCACTTAACAACAACATTGTCTCTGGAAAGAGATGCTGGAAAGACACAATATGAGCAGTCAGAACAAATCAGGGACCAATGTGGAACAATCAGCTGCTCAAATGCAAGTTCAAACTGACCATGAACAAAGTGAAAACAAGTCAGTGAGAACCAAACCACAACCTAGATTTATGCCACCTGAATTTAAAAACCATCAAAAGAACAGAGTTGATGCTTTGAACACTAACAACCCCAAACTGCGGGATGGCATACTGTACATGAAGAAAGCAAAAGATTCTCAGAAAGATCAGCTAAGAATCCAGAACACTAATAGTGCTCATATAGAATCTGTACATGAACCAAGCAGCAATCGTTAGAACACAGCAAGGCAATACTGCATGGTTTAAAATTGAAGAAGGTGTGTATCAGGGTTATATCTTTTCACCATGCCTATTCAATTTGTATGTTGTTGTTGTTGTTAAGTGCCATTGAGTCATAGGCGCTCATAGCGATCCTATGAAAGAAAGTCCTCAACACTTGTGACATTTTCATCCTCTCTCCAGGTTCAGAGGGTTTCTGGAGGCAAGCTATTATGGAGGTGAATGCCACTCCTGCTTCCAAGCTTGTTTTAATCAGGGAGCTCCACCAAACACTGTCCGCCATGAGTAACCATTAACGCATTTGACACATCAGTGTTACAGTGTTCAGCTTCACAGCAACCACTTGTTACCTCTGTACAGCAAGTGGACACACCAGGGCTATATGACCTAGAAGAATGTTTGACCAAAAACAATGAAAAACAAGCCTGAGGGCCGCGGATTAAAAGTCACCTACCTTTGGCTTGGTAGCATCACTTTCTTCCCACTAGGCCAGCTGATCTCTCTCTATGTTGATGTTATTGTTGTTAAGTGCCGTCGAGTCATAGGCGACTCATTGCGACCCTATGAACAAAAGTCCTCAACACTTGTGTGACTTTCATCCTTTCTCCAGGTTCACAGGGTTTCTTTCCCAAGGCAAGCTATTACAGAAGTGGATGCAGAGCAAATAATCCAAGAAGCTGTAATATATAAGAAAAAGAAGGTCGCATTAACATTTGAAGAAGTTCCATAAACAACTGAAATCTATAGATGATGTCCCTTAGACAAAATGAAGAGAACATTAAGCACATACAGAAGGTCAAAGATTACAGTCTTCAGTATGAATTATACCTTTTGTAATAACAACATTAAAAGTCTTCACAACAGAATGAATAAGCGTATTGTGTTAAATAGGGAAAAGACTGACATTTTCAAGGACTTCCTTTTACTCGGATCGACAAACAACAACCGTGGGAGCAGCAATGAAAAAATCAAATGACATATTGCATGGGGCCAATCTCCTGTAAAGTGCACAAAACCAAACCAAAACTCCTAACTGTTAAGCTGGAACTGACATGTAGATGACTCTCTGCTCGATTTTCAGAGACTGTTCATCCTGTGGAAGGAGAGTGCCCGTGTTTTTTCAGTGCCTCTGGTGGGTGGACTTGAACCTCTAGAAAGGTGCCATCTTTGAGCTAGCAGCACAACTCACTATGGACTTGGCCACCAGTTGTTGCTGTTGTGTGCCGTCGAGTCACACTGACCCACAGGTGACTCTCCAGCAGGTTTTCAGAGACGGGAAACCACACAAGAGGAGATTGTTGATACTTCTCTCATGGAGAAGCTGGTGGATTCAAACTGTGTGCCTTTGGGATTGCAGTGTAGCTTCTTTCCACTATGCCACCAGTGCTCTCTTACTTCTTGACACGATTGTTATAAGACAAATCTGACATGAGGGTTTGGGAGAATAGGAAAACAGTGGATAGATAATGAACATTGCAGTGGAACAGATGAAGGAAAGAACTGTTAAAAGAAATATACGACTAGGCATTATATGTATGACAACAGCCCAGAATAAGAAGTACATTGCAAAGAGGACTAGGGGGAGGGGGGCGGGAGGTAATTGTGCAACAAGGAATGTTTAAAAAGACAAAAAAGTGAACTAGGGAAGGGAGAAGGAAGAGGGGGAGGGGGGTAAAAGTGTGCAACAACAAATGAATGAAAATAAAACTTTTCTGTAAACTTTCATAAAAAATCACAATTAAAAGAAAATTATTTTTAAAAAGTGTGAAAAAGTAGAATATCAGTTGAAAGACTAAAATGTTTCTTATTTAAAAAATAGTCTCTTCAATTGCTTCATTTACTTATTAAGGTAGGACAACGGGTAAGGAAGATTGAAAAAGAATTTAGGTCATTAAGTTTGGTGATGAGGAAGAATACGGAATGTAGCATGGCCTGCCAAAGGCATAAACAAGTCAGTCTTAGAGGAAGTACAGCCAGGCTTCTCTCTAAAGTCAAGGGTGATGAGACTTTATCTCAGACATTTAAGGCATGTTGTCAGGAGGGGCTGGCCAGTCTTTGAAAAGGATATAATCCTGGGAAGGGTTGAGGGTCAGAGCAGGGGAGGGAAGGCCTTCAATGAGATAGACTGGCACAGACTGAACCATAGGCTTAAGAACAATGGAGACTGTGAGGATATTATGAGATAAGGCAAGGTTTCTATCTTTTGTATACAGGGTAGCTGCTTGCTGCAGTCAACTTGATGGCAGGTGACAACATATAAATAAGGGCTATTGATCTGTAGTTTTCTTGTGTCTTTACCAGACTGATAATAGGGTAACACTGGCATACTAGTGAGTTAGGAAGAGTGTGAGAATTGGTATCAAGTAATTTTAAAATGTGTGTGTATGTGTGTGTGTGTGTGATGTGTTATCAAGTAGCCTGCAACTCATAGTGACCCTATGTACAATAGCTCTGAAACCTGCCCTATCTTGAGCCAATCTCATAATTTCCAACAGACCTTATCCCATTTCTCCAGTCACTGAATCAATCCATCTCATCCAAGGTCTTTTTCTCCTGTGCTGTCCCTCCACCCTTGCAAGCATGATTGTCCTTCTACAAGGACTAGTCTGGCCATTTGCCCAAAGGATGTGAGAGGAAGCTTCAAAATTCTTGCCTCCAGGGAGCAGCTTGGTTTCACCCTCTCTAGGATAGACCTGTTTGTTCTCCCAGCAATCCGTAATATGTGCAAGGCTCTTCTCCAGGACCACAACTCAAAGGCATTGATTCTTCTTCTATCATCCTAAGTCATTGTCCAGCTCTCTGACATTGATTCTCACCACTGGGCCAATTGGCAGCTTTATGACAGATGGAGAAGAGACTGAGATTGTTAACAACTTCAGCTCACTCAACATCAAGAAAACAAAGCTTCACACCACTGGGCTGATTGGCGGCATCATGATAGACAATGAAGAGTTTGAGATTGATAAAAACTTCAGTTTGCTTGGATCCACAATCAACACTCTTGGTACCAGCACCCAGGGAATTTTAAAAAAAAAAAAAAGAATTGCATTGGCAAAGTCTGCTTTCATGGACCTCTCTGGAATATTGAAGAGGAACAATGTCAGTCTGGAGACTAAGGTGTGCCTGATCCAGGCCACAGTCTTCACAAGTACTTGCTATGCATCAGAGAGCTGGACAATGACTTAAATGTCTGGTAGAATTCACAAATAAAGCTATCTGTCCCTGGACTCTGTTGGAAGATTTTTAATTCCTGAGTCAGTATCCTTATTTGTCATACTTATTTTAAAGTTTTCTATTTCTTTTCCAGCTAATCAAAGCAGTTTGTGTGTTTAGAAAAATTTCTATTTTATGTTTTTTTGCCTAAAATTGCTCATTATTGCTGTTATGTGCCACCAAGTCGCTTGTGACTCATAGCCACCCTATTTACAACAGCTCTGAACCCTGTTCTATCCTAAGCCAATCTAATCTCTGACACACCTACCCCCCATTACCCCAGTCACTGAATCAGTCCATTTCATCGAGAGTCTTTCTCTCTTGTGCTATTGCTATTAAATCTGAAGGCTCTTAGTTTACCCTCCGTTAGGTTTTCAGGGCTGGAAATCATAGTGCAGTCCAGAGGTAGTTATGCTCCTAACTGGAAGTGAAGTCTTGATGGAGGTTAGAATCTATCAATGGTTCTGAGGATGAGAATGGTCAATCTCCATGTGATTTACAACCTCAGAAACCCAGTGGAGGATTAGCTATGAGTCATTTCAGATTCCATGGAAATTAGAGTTAATGATTTGTTGTTGTTAGGTGCTTTCGAGTCCAGTATGACCTATAGCGACCCAATGACAAACAGATCTGAACCTTGTCCTATCCAGTATCTTCCTCCCACTGACGTACTCAAGCCCTTTGCAGCAGTCATGTGTCAATCCATTTGGTTGAGGGTCAACAGACGAATTGCTTTGGGAAAGTCTGTTGTCAAGGACCTCTTCAGAGTAATGAAGAGCAATGATGTCAGTCTGGAGATTAAGGTGCACCTGCTCTAGGCCATAATTTTCATAATTACTTGCTTTACATTTAGAAAGCTGGACAATGACTAGGGGTGATAAAAACAAAATTGATGCCTTTGAGTTGTGGTGCTGGAGAAGAGTATTGAATGTACTATGGACAGCCAGGAGAACAAACAGATTCGTCTTGGAGAGGGTGAAACCAGGCTGCTCGTTGTAGGCAAGGATTCTGAGGCTTTGTGTGTTAATACTTTGGGTATATTTTAAAGAGGGACCAGTCCTTGGAGAAAAACATCATACTTGGGACCACCAACTACTCTTATTCAAGTTCTAGCTGAAGCCCAATGAAATGAAATCAAATCCACGGGAACCAAAATTTGACCTTGAGTCTATCCCAACTGAATTTCAAAACAGTGTCCACTAGTCCAATGTAAAACAAAGAGATTTGAAAATACAAACATGGACAAGAGCTAAGAGCCAAGTAAAAAAAGTAATTGCATTTGGAAATGGGTGATTCATTGTATTTAAATTGATTTTAAATACATCCTTCCTCTTTCTGGTTGCAGGGGCCCGCTCTCCCCAGCAGAGCCCCAGAGACCGGAAGCGGAAGTGCGTGTGCACAGCCAGCAGCCATATTTGGAGGCGCTCTTGCTTCGGGGTGAGGGGAGGGTGTCGGGGGTCCTTTCACTCTGGCCCTGGTCTCGTGCCGGCTGCGGCCCGCGGGGCACTTGGCCGCGGTGTCAGGCCGCCGTTCCGCCCTCGGTGCCGCTCTGTCCCGGTCCCGCTCCCTCCGCCTTGCGGTCTGCGCGGCGCTGCCTTCCCCGCGCCTCCGAGCCCGGCCCGCCGCCGCCCGTGGTGCGAGACGCCGGCGAGGTGGGCTGCGCTTGCGTCCGTCGGCGCGTGGACAGGTAAGGCCGCCCTCGTCCTCGCGGAGCCCGGGTGTGCATGCAGCTCCGCCGCCTCGGCTGCACCTGGAGCTTTATGAGACGCGCACAGTCCCGGGTCTGCACGGAGCTCGGGTCTGGGTGTCAGTTCCCCGGCCCCGCCTCCAGTCTGCTGCTCTCCGATTCCCTTTTGTCTCCCGTGCTTCCTTCTGGGCCCAGCTATTCGTAGTGCTGAGCAGAGAAGCAGATTGTGGGGAGGGTTGCATCCCCCCTGCATTAATGGTGCCCAGGTGCGGTACGCATTGGGCAGCTGACCCGCAGGTACGGCAGTTCGAGCCCACCGGCCTCTCCGCGGGAGAGCGAGGACGCAGCGCTAATGGATGGTGGTGTCCCGGGGTTGGGGAATCGGAATCTGCGGTAGTGGCTTGCTTTTGATTTTGACTTTAATCCTCCTGAAGCTTTGCTAAGCCCTTGATTGCTAACTGAAAAACTGGTGGTTCCAACACTAGCATCTGCTCGCAAGGAGACAGACCTGCTTCTGCTTTTTAAAATTATAACCTTGTAAACCCTACGGGGTCACGGTTTTGTGGAGTGCTTTAAGATAGATGAATTAAATAATAGGACTTAGGACTAGTAGCGTTTGGAGTAAAGTGTCCAGCTGCCAGTCCGAAGGTGGGTGGTTAGAAGCCACCAGCTGCTACATGGGGGGTGGGAGGAAAATGGGCATTCTGCTCCTGCAAAGAATTACAGCTTCGAAAAACCCGCTGCTGGGTCGCTCTTATTATTTGAAATTGATTGACAGCGGTGGATTTGTTTTTGGTTTTTGTTTGTTTGTTTTGGTTTTGAGATACATACATTTAGGATCATTTTTATTCGAATTTCGGAAGAAAAGTAAATATAAAGGCACATTTAGAGGGAATTCTTTGACCAATGCAGAAATTTTTAGACTATGTGAGAAACAGTGTGGCCAGAATTAGTTCATAGAATGTGTGTGTGCTGGTGTATGCTCTGTGATCTGGTTGGAATTGGATGGTGGTAATTCAGTCACAGTTTCTGCTACCCATCAGCTACATTTCTTACTAGGCTGAAGGCTTCAGATTTGTTGCAGAAAAACCCAGCACATTTTTAATGTCAGACTAGCCAATGTTATGTGATGAATGTAATCAGAATACTTGAGCTGGTCTTTAACAAATGTAAAATATTCAGCAGGTGCGTATATCATTTAAAAATTCTAAAATGTCTAAAATTAAGTAACTTGTTTGAGAAAGGAAGCTCTGGTGACCTGGGCATAGGAAGCTGCACTGCTATTTCAACGGCCTGATTTCGAATCCACAGGCTTCTGTGTGGGAGAAGGATGGGCAATCTCCTCCTCTATTTACTGCCTCTGAAAACCCGCTGCATGGTCAGCTATGGGTGTTTGAGAAACCATTGCTAATGATTTATAATTGATCTCTGATGACCTAGTGGTAAAAAAACTGCACAGCCAACCCAAAGGCACATGGTTTGAATTCACCAGCTGCTCTGTGGGACAAAGATAGTCAGACTCCACCCATGGGATTTACTGCCTCTGAAAACCCACTGGATGGTGAGCTATGAGTTGATTCTGACTTTAGGGTACATACCAACAACAACAATAATAATCCCGTTGAGTTCTGGTGGCCTAGTCAATAGGTCACTGGGCTGCTAACTCAGAGGCCACACTTCTTTTGTGGTTGGAATCCAGGGGAGAAGATGGGCATTTAATCTTCTGCTGTTTGATTTTACAACCTCTGGAAACCTGCTAGAGTGTCAGCAATGAGTTGGCTGTGATTCAGTGGCAATGAGTGAGTGAGTGATAATCTCTTTATTTGTACCATTTAGTATTAGAATTTACTGTCATTTTGGTCACACAGTTTGTCTTGTTTTGTTGTGAAATTAATAGCTAGATGGTCCAGATCCATTGACCATAGAAAGTCCATTCTTTACACGCTGCAGTTCCTCAGATGTGGTTTGCTTTCCCGCAGTTGGTGTTGCCTGAGATTGCCGTGAAGTCCCAGTTCTGTACTGACTTATAGCTAGCTGACCCTGCAGCAGGTTTTCAGAGGGAGTAAACTGATGGAAGAGATTGCCCATCTTTCTCCCTTGGAGCAGCTGGTAGATTTCCAGCCACCTGCCTTTAGGTTGGCAGCTTAACTCCTTGTCACTAAGCAGCCAGCGCCCCCTGTTGCCCATAGCCTTGTAATAGCCACCTCATTCCAAAATTTTGTTTTAGTGGCATAGTTTCTTGTTTGTTTTTTTTCCTCATTATCCTACCTACACTCTAAGACCAAAAGGCTGTTTCTTTTTTTCTTTTTTCTTTTTAATTTCGTTTTAGTGGTCTCATTTTGTGCTGTTTTTCTGTGTCTGTATAACAAGGCTGTATCTAACAAGACATTTGTCCTTGCAGCTATTTTTACATGTAAAAATCAGTAATAGTAGGGAACTCTGGTGACGTAGTGGCAAGAAGCTGCACTGCAGTAATTCACCAGATGCTCTGCTGGAGTAGGTGGGACAATCTCTTCCTGTACCAGTCAGATCCGATTTGACCATACACACACACACACACACAAATTTAAAAAATTTTTTAAAAAGAATCAGTAATAGTATATTTCTCTTGTACACAGCCACCACGCTTTCATATTATTTCAGCCTCACTCTTTTATATCACCCTTACTAATAACCCATTGCCATTTTTTTATTTTCTTTTTTTAATGAATTTTAATAAGCATTTACAGAGATTTTGGATTTCCATTCATTCATTGCCGCACTTTTCTCCCTAACCCATTGCCTTTTAAGCATCACTCCCACTTCCTGTACATCACTAGGATCCACTAATAATCCTTGGTCTCTATACATCTGCCCCTTCTAGATATTTCATGCAGTTGTGATTTGACAGTACTTTTGCATATGTCCTGACTTCTCTGTCACACTCTCTCTCATTGTCGCTGAGTCAGAACTGATTCATAGCTCACCCTCCAGTTGGTTTTTGGAGGCTGTAAATTACACAAAAGGAGGCTGCCCATCTCTCTCCCTCAGAGTCTTTGGTGGAATCGAACCGCCCGCCTTTGGGTTGGCAGCACAACTCCTTACCCACTAGACCACCAGCACAGTTCCCCCGTCCTAATTCTCTGCATTTGTAAGTCTTCATTTCTTTTTATGCTTTAGTAATAATATTGTATGGAAATGCGATTTGATTATGTTTTGTTGTTGGCCATTTAGGTTGTGTTCTTTTTTTCTTTCTCTTATGAATAAGAATAGTGCTACAGTGAACACTAGAGTAAAAGTACATGTTTGGTCCTGCTGTCAGATCTTTTGTGTGTATATGTTGGAATAGAAATGTCTGGGTTAGATGGTAATTAATGTTTATCTTTCTCCTGGATCGAGGGACTGTTTTCTACAGAGGCTACGACTTTTTATAAGCCTACCAACCATTTCTTCACATTCTTGTCTGCTCTTAAATGTTTTCTGTGTTTCTGATAGTGTCCATGCTAGTTGGAATGAGGTAGTTTTGAGCTGAATTTCCTAATGACTAATGACATTGAGCATCTTTTCATGCATTTTTGGCCATTTATCTATTTCTGTCATAAAATGTCTGCTTAAGTTCATTGCCCATTGTGGGGGGATGTGCCCTGAGTAAGGTTAGGCTTCTCTGAAAGTGAGGGGTTTCCACCTTTATTTTTGCAGTGCTTTGAGAGCTTGCGACTCCTGGGCGACACAGGCTGGAGGAAAGGTTGGTGGTCAGTATCTGAAATAATAGAGCAGTGGGAACTTTATGAAAAGCAGTGGAACACTGGCTGATAGCGTGGTGGAAGATGTGCCCTTCAGGTTCAAAGTCACTCATACTCTGACTGGGGAAGAACTACTCCTTCAGAATAGAATCAGTGTTAATGAGGCAGATGGAGTAACACATTTATGTCCTTCACTTACTGATATGACATGACCAGACATTAAAAAGAAATGCGAAACAACCATAATTGGAACATGGAATGTAAAAGTGTTAGTCTAGAACTTGGAAATTGTCACAAAAGAGAAATACATTCAAAATTGTACTCTAGAAATTAGTAGAAATGGACTGGTATTGGTCATTTATAATAGGATAGTCATAGAATCTGCTATGACAGGAATGTCAAATCACAAAGAACATTTCCGTGTCTATCCTCAAGTGATAAAATAATACCCATAAACAGGCACACAATTATTTTTCAGATCTGTTCACCCACTTCTTCAGGCAGAGTTGTAGAAATGGAAGATTTCGGCCATTATATGCAAGCTGAAATGGACCAAACATATGATCACGTTGTATTGATAATCACTGGTGATTGAAGTACAGAAGCTGCATACAAAAGACCCAAACTCACTGCCATTTTATAAACAAAAAAGGCTGGAGGGGGCATGGAGGGAACGGAGCTCCCAGGCAGTGCTGGTGGCAGTGCGAAATCACGTCCATAAAAAATTGACAGTGGAAATGCCATTTAATCCAGAATCTCACTACTGGTATATGTTGTTCTTGTGTACCATAACGTCGGAACCGACCCACACCTGACCCTCGGGCGAGTTTATAGAGGCAGTTAATGGCACAGGAGGAGATTGCCCATCCATTTCTTGTGGAGCACCTACCTGGTGGTCTCCAACCATATGCGTTTAGGTTTGCAGTGCAGCTTCTTGTCACTAGGACATCAGAACTCCCTATTGGTAATTATCCTTCAGAAACAAGAGCTAACACATGAAGTGATATATGTACGCCCACTTTTACTGAAATATTATTTACAATAACAGAGAGGGGAACCACCTAATTGTCCATCAATATATGAATCATTAAAGAAAGCACTCTTTACATCATTAAAGAAAGCACCTTTCCTTAACTTTTTATAATAGTAGTCTTCTACTGTCATACATAATCAGACTGTTTTGTGACTGACTTATGTTACTCAGCATAATTTGTTTTAGATTTATTCATATTATGCAGTATTTTATGCCTCATTCATGCCATAATCTTTTCAGTAACTTGCTATGCATCTGGGAGCCGGACAATGAATAAGGATGGCAGAAGAAGAACTGATGCCTTTGAACGGTTTGTTGGAGAAGAATACTGACTATCCCATGGACTGCCAAAAGGACAAACAGGTATGTCATGGAGAGGGTACAGCCAGAGAGCTCCTTGGAAGCAAAGGTAAGAAAAGCTTCATCTGACATACTTTGAGCATGTTGCTAGGGGAGACTTTTCCTTCGAGAGGGACGTCATGCTTGGACAGGTTGAGTGACGGTGAAGGAGAGGAGGATCTTCTACCTGGTGGATTAGCAGTGGTTGCAGCAGTGGCCTCAAGTATGTCAGAGATTGTGAGGATGGCAGCGGATCGGACAGGGTTCAGATCTTTTGTTCATAGGGTCACTGTGAGTCGTATTGGACTCACAGTGTGAAAACAACAAGCGATGCATAATACTTTGTTGAATGAGTGTACCATAGTTTATTTAACTGTTCGCTGATGACCACTTGATTGTTTCTTTGCTTTTTGCAAATAATGTTGGAATAACCTGGATGTGCATTTATCAGTTGTGTCACCGCTCTCATTTCTTTGGGGTGATTACTTAGTAGTGTGGGATTGCTAGGTCAAATAATATATGGAGGATGGAGGAAAACTCATTAATAAACCTGCATTATGGAGATGACATAACCTTTCTTCCTGAAATTGAGGAGGACTTGAGACACTTTCTGAAGAATATAAAAAAGAACAATGTTTAGTATAGATTACTTTTCAACATCAAGAAAGCAAAAATCCTCACCACTGGAAATACTATGGTAGGTGGAGAGAAGATTGAAACTGTCAGCAATTTCATCTTATTTGGATTCACAGTCAACACCCTTGAGAGTAGCAGTTAAGGGTTCGGGAGGTGTATTGCACTGGGAGAGTCTACTGTCCGAGACTTTTCCACATTACTGAGGAGCAGTGATGTCAGTTTGAGGACTAAAGTCTGATTCAGGCCATGGTAATTTCAGTTACTTGTTGTGCATCTGAAAGCTGTGCACTGAAAAAATGACAGAAGAATTGATGCCTTTGAGTTGCGGTGTTGGAGAAGAGAGTACTGAACATCCCATGGACTGCCAAAAGAACAAACACTGATGTCTTAGAGAAAGTGAAGCCAGAGTGCTCCTTGGAGGCAAAGATGATAAAGCTTCTTCTCACATACTTTGAGCATGTTGCTGGGAGACACTATTCCTTGGAAAGAAAAAGTGGAAGGTCGGTGAAAGAGGAAAAAACCCTCAATGAGATGGATTGACACAGTGACTGCAGTCTCAAGTATGCACAAGTGATGATGAGATTGGCACAAGATAGGACTGGGTTCAAATTTGTTACTCATGGGGTCATTATGAGTTTAACTTGATGACACCTAACAGTAACAACAACTCTGTCTCATGGGATCATTGTAAAATTGTTATAAATATTTTGAACAAAATTCTGTTAGAGCAGTTAAGATCTAACAGAAGCAAAAATAAGCAAAAGAAAATGTATTTAATTTTTATGCATTCATTGTCTAGTGTTCATCTTTCCCACATATGGATTGGAATTTTTCATCTACAGCATTTTATTTCTCTCTGAATTGCTTGCTATGATGGTGTGCTTCTTGTTTTTAAGAATTGCCAATTCATTAACAATTTAGCATTTTTTTCATATGGGCATTTTAGTAATAACATCTTGTACAACTATACCATAAAAGTTGCCAACATTTCCATTCTGTTAGTGTTGGATTTGGGGTTTTGTAAAGACACGTTTTTTATCCAGCATTCTTATTGGATTCTTTTTCACATTTTCTCTCTGTAACCATTACACATCTGTTCCTGCATGTTGAATACTTTCCATGTATTTAAGCCCCTATCATGTTGCTCATACTTGAATACCTGATCTGAATATTCTAAAACTGCTTTTTTATCTTGGGATGGTTTTGGTGATTGCTTTTTCTTTTCAAGCTATGTTTTTGTTTTCAGTGTGCCTTGTAGTTCTCTACTGAAAGATTTGTTTTATTCACTACTACTGTACAGGCATTCAAAGTACTAGTAACAGGTTCTGCTACTAAGACTGTGTTTAAGTCCAGTTTGTGTGTAGTTTGGAACCCTTAAGTATGACTTGTATCTTAGTCAACCAAATACTTGTCTTGGTATGCATAAAAAATTAAAGGAAAATTTCCAATTAGGCTGAATCATCTCCAACATCATAGTTGTTGCTGTGTGCTGTTGAGTCAGAACTGACTCATAGTTGACCCTCTAGTAGGTTTTCAGAGGGAAGTTTCCCACGGTAGGTTCAAGAAGGAGCTTTCAGTAGGTTTTCACATGAGAGGAGATTGCCCATTCTTCTCCTGCGGAGCAGCTGGTGGATTCAAACTGTGTGCCTTTAGGACTGCATTTCTATTTCTTAGCCTTAGGTCACCATTGCTCTCTTGGAGTCATTATGAGAAATAAATGAACAGATGAATTATTAGAGTTTTTAAAAATCTGTCCTGTGTTGCTCAATAAAGGGAACATTTTATTATTAATGCAGTTTAGTAGTGAATGTTAGGGGGTTATGATTTTTAAATGTGTAAAAAATTTAAATAATAATTAAACAGGTCTAAAGCAGCAAAAAAAAGTGTATGACTCAGGGTTTGCTTTTGATATTCCTTGTGCCACAGTCTCTTCTGAATCCAGTTTAAATTTCTTACAGTTCCCTATTGATGTATTGTTCCAGCCATTTTAATATTATCTTTGGCAAGGTTTTACTTGCATGTGCTATTAATGATTTTGTTCCATAATTTTCACATACTGTTGGATCACCGTTTTTGGGAATGGGAACGAACAGAGATCTTTTACCGTTGTTTGTCCAGGTAGCTGTCTTCCATATTTGTTGGCATATTTGGGATTGCACCCATCAATTCCTGGCACCTTAGTTTTTGGCCAATGCCTTTAGTGCAGCTAGGACTTTTTCAGTAATGTCAACCAATTCTTTTTGGTAGATTAACTCTGTGCATTTCTTCCATCTTCTTTTGATACTTTTTTCATCATTAAGATTTTGCCCTTAGAATTCTTCAGTATTGTGACTCAAAGCTTCAATTTGTCCTTTAGTTCTTTTAGCTTGAGATATACTGAGCATGTTTTTCAAAGTGTAGAAAGAAGTAATTTTGTGGAAGAATTGTTAAATCTGTGTCATAGGATGACATCATTCAGGTACTAAAGGTAGATAGTGATAGAATTAGGGAGGTGCCTAGACTCTTGAGTAGAATTTAGTTCAGCATAAAAGTTTGTATTGTTTGCCTATGAATTCTCTGTTGCCCAGAATCATCAGCCTCACCTGTCCTTCTGTAAAAAGTTAAGTTCGTGATGTCATGCTAAACTAAAATATATTTGGTGTTTTAGGACTCAGTGGTCGTTGAGGATGTCACTGTGGAGTTTACTCATGAAGAATGGGCTTTGCTGGATCTTGCCCAGAGGAAACTCTACGAAGATGTGATGATGGAAACGTTCAGAAACCTGGACTCAGTCGGTAAGTATGGTGTCATTTTAAAGTTTTTCTTTTTTTTTTTAGTGAACGTATATATCATACAAGTCAACTGTGCCCCAGTTTTCTGGCTGTAGAAGGAATATGCATTGGTAATCAAGCATGGTCATTTGGTCTATGGATTGTAAATATCCTGGCTCTCCCCTAAAAATAAAGCTCAGTTATTAAACTGACTTTTACATTTTTAATTTGTTCTAGTTAAAAGTTTTGAGATGTTTCATTATCTTCTCTCGTATTTCTTTCTCTATGAGTATGGTATCCGCTACACCTATTTGTTCTTCTAAAAAAGAGAGGGATTTGAGAGGAGTGGACATAGGACATCTAGAGCCACTATGTCTGAGAGTATCAGGAAGGCAAAAATCCTTTGACAGACCAGCCTTCCATGAGGGAAATGAAATTTTAATAAGTCAGTTAGAAATACTATCTTTTGGGTTGATGAGACTGCAGCTCATAGACCTGAGTCCTCTGATAATCTGTCTGTGGAGATTGGTCTTATCCTTTTCTATTTACATGTACATTGAGCGTATATACAATACTTTTGCAATGTATCCGTTATCTTTGTTTATTCTTCTTCTCATTATGGCCTATTAATATTACCTTCACTTTCAATGGATGCATTTTCTAGAGAAGTTCTTTTTGGACCATTCCTAAAATCTCGAATACGTTCTGGTGGGAGAAAGATGGGCATTCTCCTCCCTGCCTCTGAAAACTCACTGGAGGGCCAGCTGTTGAGGGTCGGTTCTGACTCGACAGCACACAAGAACAAACCCCAAACAGCCCAATGTGTCATTCCTTCTTTGTTCACAGCTGCCTCTTTTCCTCCTAATAATCCCTTTACTTTTTGTTTCATATTTGAAATCTCAATTTCAATCATTGGTTCAGCTTCTCAAAACCTTGATAATGGGAAAAAGTTATCCAGTGAACACCTCGAAGTGAATGTTAAGAATAATAACACCCAGTCCTCCACGTTGGGAGATAGCTGTGAATTGCCTGGCATAGAAGATCAGAATGAAAATCTGGAGAGAGAGATGGGGTGAGTTTCATTCACAAAGAAGAAAGCAGTACTTTCATGATAAAATCTTGTCATATTAAAAATTATTTCTAAAACTAGGTTTAAAGTTGTATGATTACAGATTTTTTACAGCTTAATATTGTCATATATGTGATGTAGATATTGAACATTTGAAATATATTTCACTTTGTACACAGTTATCTGAAAGTATTATCTATTTGGAGCATTGTGATGAAAATGGTAGCTGATTGAACCTGGGTAATATAAGACATCCTCGGGCAGAATAAACACTGTATTTGGTAATGGTGAAATGGAAACAAATTTTATGCTAACAGCATGTTGCCTGTTTTTCACAGAAGGCTTATGGTAAAGAACCACTCTGAAAGTAATGAGGAAAATCCATTGGGAAAAGCATTCAGCTGGAGTCCAGATCCTCCTGTGTCCAAAAGAAGTTCTACTGTTACAGATTCTTCAGATTGTGGGAAATCTGACTTCAGTCACACATCACTTAATCATCATATCGGATCTCACTTTGATTTCAGTACTTGTCAGGGCAAGCAATGTCAAGATGCCTGCAGTGGCCCTTCTGACCTGAGCACTCCTGTAAGAACTCTTAATGAAGAGAAGCCCTGTACATTTCAGGGAACAGCACTTACCGAAAAGAAACTCCATCATTGTATCAAATGTGGGGAAGATTTTCATGTTTTCTCAAGCTTTCAGACACATGTGAGCAGTTGTAAGCAGGAAAGTAAGGAACTTTTGGAAGACTATTCATCATACTCATTACTTAAAAAACTTCAAAGTGGAATTAAGCCTTATGAATGTAAAGAATGTGGGAAGGGTTTCCGTCATTCCTCATCCCTGACTGTACATATAAGAACTCACAATGGAGAGAGGCATTATGAATGTAACGTATGTGGACAGACCTTCCGTCATTCCTCCTCCTTAGCCACACACAGAAGAGTTCACACAGGAGAAAAGCCTTACAAATGTAAGCTGTGTGGGAAGGCCTTTAGACAGTCCTCAGCTCTCACCTCACATAAAAGAGTTCACACCGGAGAGAAGCCTTTTGTATGTAAGGGATGTGGAAAAGCCTTTAGTCACTCTTCAGCCCTCACTGAACATATGAGAACTCATAGTGGAGAGAGGCCTTATGAATGTAAAGAATGTGGGAAAGCCTTTAGTCAGTCCTCAAACCTCACTAGACATATAAGAACTCATAGTGGAGAGAAGCCTTATCAGTGTAAAGACTGTGGAAAAGCTTTTAGCGATTATTCATCCCTAACTCAGCATATAAGAAATCACAGTGGAGAGAGGCCCTTTGAATGCAAGCTGTGTGGGAAAACCTTTTATCAGTCCTCTCACCTCACTAGTCACCTAAGAATTCACAATGGAGAGCGGCCTTACCAATGTAAAGAATGTCGGAAAGCCTTTAGTGATTGCTCATCCCTCACTAGACATAAGAAAGTTCACATTGGAGATAGGCTTTTTATATGTGAAGAGTGTGGGGTAACTTTCAGCTGCTCCTCATCCCTCACCAACCACAGAAAAACTCACTTTGGAGATAGGCCTTATGACTGTAGGCAATGTGGGAAATCCTTCAGCTGTTCCTCATCCCTCAATAGACATAAAAGGTCTCACAGTAGAGAGAGGCCTTTTGAGTTCAAGGACTGTGTGCAAGACATAAGTCAGCCTTCAGCCCTCACTCCATATTTGATAGTTCACACTTGAGAGAAGCCTTATGAATGGAAGGTAAATGAGAAAGTGTAATCATTCCTCATCCCTCACCATTTATTTAAAGACTCAGAAGATAGTCTCATGAATTTAAGAAATAGAGCAAGATCTCTAGTGATCCCCAAGACTTCACTAGCCATATAAGAACAGACAGAAGAGAGAGTCCTTTGGAGTGTCTAGAAAGTATGAAAGCCTTGAATCCTCATCACATACTAGACACATGAGAAAGAACTCCTATTTAAGAGAGGGCTGAAGAGTAGATGAAAGCTTTTATTCACTTCTCTGTCCTGACTGAACCCCATTAAATTCACAGTGTGGAGAGGGATGAATGAAGTACTATGGGAAAGCTGTTACTGTTTCCTGTTGTTTACTAACCGAACACAAAAGGAGATGTAGTGAAGAGAAATGTTATAGACCTAAGGAATGTGGGAGTCTTTAGTTACGCCTTCTCTCCAGGAATATTGTGTTAAATCATAGAGGAGTGAGTCCTTATGCATGTTAAGAATATGACAAAACTCTTCAGATGGCCTACACAACTTGAAATATATCTGATTAGGTATGCTGGAGAAAAACAATAGATGTCTAAGTTCTTGAATAGCTTTCATTCTCTTTTTCTCAAACATACAATGCTATATACATTAGAGGAAAATAATATGAGAAATGTGGGACAATTTCTGTTTTTCTCCCCATATGTTCAAATACTTTGGAAATCACGCATATGGAAAAGCCTTCCCTAATTAAGTCCATTGAGCATAGTAGAAGTCACTTTGGAGAGATACCATGTAAGTTACGCTGGAGCAGGTAGAGAGCTGTTTTCCATTCTTACTGAAAGTATGACATGGTACACTGGACTCATCCCATCAGTAAAAGCTGATAGCAGACCTGTGTGCTATTTAGGTTGTCGAGGACCCCCCCAACACATTGAAGAGATCCTATGACTCACCTTTATAATGAAGGCTTCACGTAATTTCTTCTGATGCACAATGAAATTTATATTAGGGGGGAAAAAATCAAAGTTGCAAACCTGGAATTTATCACTCCGTTAGTCCCATATGCCATTAATTTCTACTTTTTCTGATGTAAACATTAAGATGAAAAGTATTACTCTACTCTTCCCTCTAATATAGTCCATTTTCAATTCTGTAGTATGAATTTGATAAATATTTATGTTTTTGATAGAATCACACAGTAGTACTTATTCCTATTTTTTTTGTGTGTTTCTTTTCAGCCTTACATACACGGAAATTTTTAACAAAAATTATGCACAATTTTTAACAGAATTGTAATTGCTCTGTTTGTTATAATCGAAATCTTCCTGTAGAAAAAAATGAATTGGAGAGTGCTTCCTCTCAAACAGTGCTTTAAGTAGCAGGGTTTGCTTGGAAGGACATCTCATTCTGTGGTAAGTGGCACTAATGATCCCACACAGAGCCCCCATCTGGCCTAGCTATAGTGAAACTTCCGACACACCCAGGCACAGAGGTTGTGCTTATTGAGAACCCTGATTTTGGTAATTATGACTGTTCAAGAGTATGCACCAAGCCAAAAACTATTCAGCTATTCAAAATAGTTGACGCTGACCTACCTGGCTTGAGCTCCCTGTACAGAGTTGGAGACCGTAAGAGTACACCTAGGATTTCTGCATTCAATGAGGAAAAGAAAAATGGCTGTTATGTCCAGAAGCTTCTCCTCCTCAACTCTACTTCACGCTGAGCTGATACCTGGATCACTTACTCCTCTCGTAAGAGCCTGAGAAATGATGGGCTAAGGTAACAGAAGCCATCACGTTATATTCTCTCTTGATCCGCCAATTCCCCTTGGTCTGTCTTCCCATAGAAATCCATGGGCACCAAGAGCTTTTGATTGATGTCTTATTTTGCTTCTCCTTGGGTTTATACTTTTTTTTGTATTGATTACCATTTTTAAGGGGGCTCTGGGGGCTTCTTGTTGCCATCAAGTCAGAGCTGACTCATAGCAGACCACCCCCCCACCCCCCCAGTGGTTTTTCAGAGGCAGTTAGTCGCACTTGAGAAGATTGTCCATCCTTTTGTGGTGCAGTTAGTGGATTTGAACCATATGCCTTTGAAATTGCAGTGCAGCATCTTACCACCAGGCCACCGGAGAGCTCCTCACGGCTTAGTGGTAAGGAAATGAGCTGCCATGCAAAGGTATGTGGTTCAAATCAAAGGTATGTGCTCTGTAGGAGAAAGGTGAGCAGTCTCCTTCCTTGAGATTTACTGCCTCTGAAGATCCATGGAGGAGTCAGCTATGGATTGGTCCTGACTTGATGGTACTCCACCACCACAACTATTTTTTCCGCTTTAAGTTTAAAAATTGTAATTAACTTTTAGAGTCTGATTTGATAAATGCATGACATGTCACAGTCAGTTGCAAGATGTCAGTGCAACACTACTCTTCCCTCAGATTCATTCTGGTGCTGCTCTTTTTTAATCAGACTTCACCCCTGAGTATGAATTTCTTCTGTCTCTGTACATATATTCTCTCTGTGTGTAACAGTTTATTGCATAATATATTTGACAATTGCCATGTTTATCAATGTATTGATGCCCTGTCCTTTTACTTGCTATGTAGTATTCAGTTTTATAGCCATACGATAGTTTGTGCATTTGCAAATTGAAGGACATTTGTGTTTACGGTTATGAATAAAACTGATGCAAACATTCTGTAACATGTTTTATGTGAACTTCATTTCCCCCGCATCTTTACACCCCTGGTATTAGGTTTTCTATCTTGTGGTAGCTGTTTTAAAGAAGCTTTGCCACTTGGCATAAAGTGCCATTGCACTTTTCCCACTAGGAAGTGACTTTTGTTTCTTATCAACTTAGAGACCTTCGTAAACACCCTTTCTGACATAGAAGCCAGAGTGGATATGGACATCTGAGTTAGCAGGTCTCCTGCACTGTTGTTGTTGTTGTAATATGCCATTGAGTCTCTTGGGATTCATACCTACCTTATATACAATAGCCCTGAAACCTGCTCTATCCTGTGCCATCTTTATGTTTTCTGGCACATCTACTCCCCCTTACCCTAATCACTGAATCAGTCCATCTCATCAGTGGTCTTCCTCTCTTTCTCTGTCCCTCCACACTCCAAGCATGGTGTGCCTCTCCAAGAACTGGTGCCTCCTTGCCATGTGCCCAGAGTATGTCAGACAGAGCTTCAGAATCTTTGCCTTCTTATATATTAGTGTCTTTTAATATCTAGAATGTATTTTCTCCTTAAAAATTCTTCTTTTTCGGTTTCATTTCTTAAGCTCAAGGAACTGAAGAGCAAATTCAAACCTCGAGTTGCTACAATCAAGGATGCTTTAGGCAGAACGTTAAATGATCCAGGAGGT
>NW_006399987.1:8710-18321 GCF_000299155.1 Elephantulus edwardii | reverse complement strand
TGGGTTTGTCAGGGGCAATGAGATTGGCACAGGATAGAGCACGGTTTAGGGCTGTTGTACATAGGGTCGCTATGAGTCACAAATGACTCGACGGCACACAACAACAATTTTATTTTAATAATTTTAATGAACATTTACAGAGATTTTGGATTTCCATTCATTCATTGCTGTACTTCTTTCCCTGTCCAGCCCTCCCCCCCCAAATTTTTTTAAAATAATGTATTTATTGGAATTAGCATTAAATGCATAAATTAACTTCAGAAAGCCTATCAATGTCATTATGTTTAGAGTTCCTATTTAATAATAGTGCAGACAGAAACCCCATTGGAATCATCCATAGGTACAAGAATGCCGTGTGCCACTGGTGGACCCACAAACATGGCAAAGGCTCACAGAAGGATTCAACTTGGCCAAGACCCTAAGGGTTTTAGTTTTGGAATCTAGAACAGAGAGAAAAAGAATTTCTGTTTCCTTCTGGTTGTTTGTACTACCTTCACAGCAACTAACCAGCGCTTGTCTTCCACTGAATCAGTTCTGACCGATGTACTTCCTGTGGAGTCACTACTTATCTGCCAGTAGTAGTTTGTGGTTGCTGTGAAGTTGGTTGGTTCTTAGTGGAGTTTTCAGACTAAGATCTGAAAGCATTATTGAGTCCTGTTGTAAAATTGGCAGGACAAAAACAACTATGAGGTACCATCTCATCCCAGTAAGAAGAGCAAAATTTAACAGAACAGCAAACATCAAATGCTGGTGAGATTGCAGAGACACTGGAACCGTTCTTTACTGTTGATGGGAGTTTAAAATGGTGCAACCACTATGGAACGTAGTATAGCGCTTTCTCAAAAAGTTGCAAATAGAACTATCATTTGACCCAGCAATTCCACTACTGGGAGTATACCCTAAAGAGACCATAACTGACATCCAAGCAGATACATGCACACCCATGTTTATTGCGGCTTTGTTCGCAATACCAAAGAGCTGGAAATAAACCAAGTGCCCATCAACAAACGAAAGGTTAGAGAAGCTGTGGTATATTCACACAATGGGATACTGTGCAGCACTGAAAAACAAGGAACTCATGAAATATACACAATGGGTGACCCTGGAGGACATTATGCTGAGTGAAATATCTCAGTCACAAAAGGACAAATATTGCATAGGGCCACGGTTGTAAAACAGGACTGGCATGCGGGTTGAGGGAAGACAGAGAAGGAGGGGATGAATGATGTATATTGCATTGAAACAAATGAGGGAGAGAACTGTTTAAAAGAGATATATGACTGGGTATTACTGTTACGACAGGAGTCCAGAGTGAAGGCTGCACAGTGGAGTGGACTTGGGGGACAGGGATTGCATAACAATAAAAGTTTTACTTTTCAAGGAGAAGAGTGATTGTGGGGAGGTGGTGGGCAGGGAGAAAAGTGCAACAATGAATTAATGGAAACCCTAAGTCTCTGTAAACCTTCATCAAAATTAATTCTAAAAAATGTTCAAAAAAATTGGCAGGACAGAGGCATTTGTTCTGTTCTCTAATATTATAAGGAGGTAATCAAGAAGATTAGCATTTAAGATATTCATGTTAGGCAGAGGCCAGGCAGACTTCCTCTGCAGATGAGACCAGGCTGCTCCTTGCAGGCAAAGATTCCAAAGCTTCATCTGATATACTTCGGACATGTTGCATGGAGGGACCAGACCTTGGAGAAGGACATCAAGCGTGGGAGGGTGAAGGGATAGAGAAAGAGGAAGACCATTGATGAGATGATTGATTCAGTAACTGGGATAAGGGGGTAGGTGTGTCAAACATTAAGCACAGGATAGAGCAGGATATAGGGCTGTTGTACATAGGGTCACTATGAGTCGCAATTGACAGGACATAACAACAAAACCAGTCATCCCTCCTACGGTACTAACAGAACATAATCATAGGTTTAAGTCCTGAACGTGGGTTCAAGAATGCTAGAGTTCTGGCACGGTCCTCTGCCCCTTTTCCTTTTGGACCTATCTTGCTTTGTTTGGGTTGGAATCAATATTTCAAATATCAGTCAAGGTCTCAAAAGGAAATTGTTTCCACCAGTAAGGGTAACTTGGAACAGGATCATGATAGGTAAGGATATCTTAATGCTGAGTTGATGAATTAACAGGTATTCTAGTGGAATCACTGGTTATAGCAGGGCCTTACCCCCTTTGGTGTCCAGTTCTCTAATCAGTACTGAAGTTAGATGTCTCCTGTGCCTAAATATTTTTGGAGGAGGGAAAATTTGGTAGATAAACTGTGGAAGAAGCAGCAGCACTTTAAAAAACAAAGTCAACCTTCATTCCTGCTCCTGGCCTGGGTGCTTTTTTTACAGGATGTCGTCTCACAGGGCGGCCACCATCAGCATAAAGCTGCTACGATCCTGATCCCCCATGATTTCTGCCACAGCTGTTATTTCAATTCACCCATTTTATTGGCACTCTACTGTGTTCCTGGTCTCTTTCTCCAGGGACTGGTCCTTAACATGAATTAAAGTCTTGCCATTCTTGCTTCTGTGGAACATACTGGTTTTACTTTAAAGATGGATTTACTCTTTGTAGTGCCTGGTACCTTTGATATTCTTTGCTAATATCATAATTCAGAGCAGGGAGACTTCATTAATATTCTTTGCCCAGCTTTGTCATGCATATAAAGATGTTAAAAATATCATGACTTGGATCAAGGTAATCTTAAAAGTATTTGATCTTTTAATACTTCACCAATTTTTAGCATAGAAAATTCTTTCATTTTTTTTTCACTGTTGCACATTTTCATATTTCCCCCAGCCCTCCCCCAGTGCTCTTTTAATACTTTAAAGAGATCTTTAGCACAAGATTTTAACTAATGCAATTTGCCATTTGATTTCTTGACTCCCGTTTTCATGAGTATTAATTGTAGATCTAAGTAGAATGAAATGTTTGGACAACTTGAGTCGTTTACCTGTTTTTCTTGGTGTTGCTTTCTGGTTTAGTTGTGAGAGGTTTTGTTTGGTTTCTTTGGGGGGGTATGTGTAATCCATACTGAAGGGTGGACTCCCCCCCTTTCTGTTCATTTTTTTAGGATTTTTAGGAATGGGTTTTGGTTTTTTAACCTTTTTGTGTATGTGTGGCTTGAGTGGAAGTTTCTAGAGCAAATGGATTTACCATCCACCAGTTGATGTATCTCCTGTTGTCTAACACTGATTAGAATCCTCACACTGTCACAGCACCCCCACTTTCTCCTTGTGCTTCCTGTTTCCATTAGTCCTTTAATAGTTGGACAATGACTAGGGAGGATAGAAGGAGAATTGACGCCTTTGAGCTGTGGTGCTGCTGAACAGTGTTGAATATACCATGGACTGCTAGGAGAACAAACAGGTTTGTCCTGGAGAGGGTGAAGCCAGAATGCTCCTTGGAGTCAAGGATTCTGAAGCTTCGTCTGACATACCTTGGGCATGTTGCAAGGAGGGACTTGTCCTTGGAGAGGGATGTCATATTTGGGAGAGTGGAGAGACGGTGCAGGAAAGGAAGACCCTCGATGAGGAGGATCGGTTCTGTGATTGGGATGGTGGGAGTGAGTGTTTCAGAGACGGTGAGATTGTCACAGGATAGGGCAGGGTTTAGGGCTCTTGTACATAGGGTCACTATGAGTCTCAAGCAACTCGATAACATAACAATAACAACTCTTGGTAGCAGCAGTCAAAATCGGAAGAGATGTTGCATTGGAAAAATAGCGCAGTCGAGGACCTCTCCAGAGAGTTAAATTGCAACAGTGTCAGTTTAAAGACTAAGCCATGGTCTTTTTTGTAACTTCTATGAGTCCGTCTAAAAGTTGAACAGTGAATGAGGGTGACAGAAGAACAGATGCCATTAAATCGTAGTATTGGAGAAGAGTACTGAATATCCCATGGACTGCCAAAAGAAGAAAGAGGTGTATCTTGGAAGACATCCAGCCAAGGTGCTTCTTAGAGGCAAAGATAGTGAAACGTAGCCATCATGCTGAGTAAGGTGGAGGGTTAGAGAAGGAGAGGAAGACCTCCCACAAGATGGGTTGACATGATGCCTGTAATAATAGGCTCAAGCGTATGGGAGATGGTGAGGATGGTACCGGAAAGGACACGGCTCAGAACTGTTCAGAGTGTTGTGTGCATCATATTCTTCTCAGTGGCATCTAACAGCAACCCTTCGTTCTGAACTTTGTCCCTGGGCAGATGCTGTCCTTCTGATCCACAGCTTTGATCGTCTAAGAAGCCCATTCCTCTGTTGTGTGACTGACTAACCTTATAACACAACAAAAGTCATTGTTCTGGAGTCAGTTAGAACTAACACTTAGCTGACCTAAGTCACTGGGGCTTTGCAGGCTCCACATCACACAAAGGTGATTGTTCCTCTTTCTCCCTCAGCATCATTGGTGCACTACAACCATTCAGAGAGGCACTGCCTTTTGCTTAGCTGAACACCACCGGCCACGTTGTAGGTCTGCCTCGTTTGCTGGAAGTTGAGTCACTTCCAGGTTTGAAGGGTGACTAACAAAGAGGGTTGTAATCTTTGATCATCATCAGGAATTGCTTCAAGTATTCTTTTCGTTTCAACAAGTGATCTTGTAACACCTACACATTGTAGGTTGCTGACATGGCCTCCAGTGGGGTGAGTGTTAAAGACACTTCTGTTTCAGCTGGACAGAAGTAGGGACTTCCTTGCGGTGTGTCTGTGAGAGTCCTGTTGGAAGACACCCAGGGCAGGAACAGAATTCAGTCCAATGGGGGTAGAAGGTGCTGCTCACCAGCACTAACAAACCTTTTGAGCATAAAGACCTCCTTCCGGCGTCACTCCTGGCTGTGCTCCTCACAAGTGCTCTCTTCCATTCTGAGCAGACATGGTGGCAATGTGTGGAGAATTCACTTTGTGTGGAGAATTCTTTCACCCCATGCAGGAGTTTTGGGTTAAGGAAGCTCAGTGCCAGACATCCCCACAGCAGTGTCCTCAACTGCCTTTGACTGCTGCCCCCCATTGCAGTCCTGTTTCTGGTTTCAGTCTTGCTCTCAGCAAAAAAAATTGATCACCTGCTTCAATCAGACCCTGTTGTTGATTTTGTTATGTGCTGTTGAGTCATTTGCAACTCCTAGTGACCCTTTGTACAACAGCCCTAAACTCTGCTCTGTCCTGTGCCAATCTCACTGTCTCCGACACACCCATCCCAATTATCCCAGTCACCGAATCAATCCACTTCCTAGAGGGCCTTCCCCTCCTGCGCTGTCCCTCCACCTTCCCAAGCATGATGTCCTTCTCCAAGGACTGGTCTCTTCTTACAACATGACCAAAGTACATCAGACGAAGCCTCAGAATCCTTGCCTCCAAGGAGCAGTCCAGTTTAACCCGCTCCAGGGTGAATCTGTTTGTTTTCTTAGCAGTCCATGATATCCTCAATACTGTTCTCCAGCACCACAGCTCAAAGGCATCAATTCTCCTTCTATCCTCCTTAGTCATTGTCCAGCTCTCTGATGCATAACAAGTGATTGCAAAGACCATGGCCTGTATCAGACATACCTTATAGGCCACCAATACCATTAAGTTGGGATCAACTCACGGCTGACCCTCCAGTGGGTTTTCAGAGGCAGGAAATTGCCCATCTCCTTCCCAAGGCGCAACTCCTTACCAAGGGCAGGTCAAACAAGATCCAGGCTCATATGCCAGCAGGTGAGGGACACAGGCCCAGTTAAAAAGACCCGTCAGAACGGTCTGGTAGGCTGCTTGGGGGGGGGGGGTGGCTGTAACGAGTGATAAATTTGTTCCTTGTGTAAACTTACAACAGCAGGTGCAAGCAACATCTGTTGAGTAAGCAGAGTACTTAGTGAAGGATGATAATGATTCCCTGCATTGGGTATCTTAGGTGGTTGTTGTTATGTACCATCAAGTCACTTGTGACTCATAATGACCCTGTGTACAACAGCCCTCGCCAATCTCACTGCCTCCGACACATCTATCCCCACTACTTCCGTGACAGAATCAATCCATCTCATCGAGGGTCTTCTTCTCTGTTTTCCCTCCACCCTCCCAAGCATGACATCCCTCTCCAAGGGACCAGTCCTTGCAACATGTCCAAAGTATGTCAGACGAAGCTTCAGAATCCTTATCTCCAAAGAGCAGCCCGGCTTCACCCTCTCCAGGATGAACTAGTTTGTTCTCCTAGCAGTGCGTGCTATATTCAATAATTGCTTCTGTTCAGGAACCCCGAGGGTGTTATGTTGATGTTATGTGCCATCAAGGCATCTACAACCCATAGCGACCCTATGTACAGTAGCTCTGAACCCTGTCCTATCCTGAGCCAGTCTCACTGTCTCTGACACATCTGCTCCCTAAATTACTCTAGTTACTGTGACAATCCATCTCATCTGGTCTCTTCCTTTCCAAGTATGATGGCCCTGTCCAAGAACTAGTCTCTTCCAGCAACATGCCCAAGGTATGTAAGACTGAAAACTTCAAAATCCTTGCCTACAAGGAGCATCCTGGTTTTACCCTCTCCAGGACAGACTTGTTTATTCCCTTGGAAGTCGATGGTATGTTCAGTGCTTTTATAGAGCACCACAACTTAAAGGCATAGATTTTTCTTTTGTCATCTGTAGTCGTTGTCCAGCCCTCTGATGCATAGCAAGTAATTGCAAAGACCATGGCTTGGATCAGCTGCACCTTTGACTCTAGACTGACATCATTGCTCTTCAACACTCTGGAGAGGTCAACCATACAGCAGATTTTCCCAATACATCTTTTGATTTCCTGACTGCTGGTGCCAAGAGTGTTGATTGTAGAAATAAGAAAACTGACATTGTTAACAATCTCAATCTCTTCTTTATTTATAATGGGGCTGCCAGGTTGTCCAGTGTTGAGAATCCTTGTCTTCTTGATGTTGAGCTTCAATCTGTATTGAAGACTACAGCCCTTGACCTTCTGCAGCTACTACTTCAGGTCCTCCTTAGTTTCAGCAAGCAAGGTTGTGTCATCTGCATAGCACAGGTTGTTGATGAGTCTTCCTCCAATACTGATGCCACATTCCTCCTCATAAAGTCCCACCTCCAGAACTCTCTCTTCTTCACATAGATTGAAAAGGTATGAAGGTAGGATGCAGCCCTGATATACACCTTTTTCTGATTCTGGACCATGCAGTATTTCCTTGCTCTGTTCTGAGGACTGCTTCCTGGTCCAAGTATAGGTTTCACATAAGCCCAGTTAAGTGTCTGGGATTCCCATTACTTTCAAGGGTAGTCACAATTTGGTATGATACACATAGTCAAATGCCTTTGCATAGTGAATGAAACACAGGTATAGCTGTGTTCAGTTTTCCACTCCCCTTTTACAGACAAGAAAACAAGGTCAGAGAATTTCAGTCAATTAATTGCCCAAGTCCATACAGCCACAGATAATGAGAATCAAGACAATCCAAAGGCTCTATAAACTTTGATTAAAATTAATTTTAAAAAAACAATTCCAATTTAATGGGGGGGGGGGGGGGGTGGAAACCAAAAACAAAACAATGTATACTAACTTTGTAAGTAAACTAATATAAATTAAAAAAATTTTTTTTTAAAAGACAACTCAAAATTGACTCCTTGGACTTGGCTGAGACAGCCAGGTTCTGAAGAAAATAGAAATTCTTGAGGGTGATGGTGAAGCGTTGCAGACCTGCCACTTGGAGTGAGTGAGGTTAGAGGAGATTTCACCTGTCCCTGGGCCCCCATGCCATGTTCCTGAGGACTCTCAATGATGTCCATAGTCCCCTTCTCTGTGTTCTTGAGTCTTTGATGTGTGTCCCAGGGGCCCCTTGTTCTATATGTCTCTTCCTGATGTCCCCAGGAAGCTGCCTTCGTGCCATCACAGTGTCCTCAGGACCTCACCCCATGTCCAACAGCCTTCATTCTTCCCTCTCTCCCTGTGACCTTCCCCATATCTGCATCTGCTCTATACCCCTCGTTCCTTTGTCTTTTGTATTCCCAACCCCTAACTCTGGAGCCTTTTATTATGTTTATCTTATCCCCCATGTTCCAGAATCTCCTCTATCCCCTGGCCTACTCACAGTTATTCTGGGCCCCTGTACCCTTGTTTCCCCTTTTCATTTTTGTGAGCCACCTCTCCATGTGCCCATGTGTCTATCCAATGTTCCTGGGCACTCTCCCAATATCTCTGGGCCTCCTGCGTATGTCCCCATATCCCAATCCATGTCTTAGGCTCCTCTTTATGTCCAAGTCCACTTTCAATGACCTTTTTGTCCCCTGCTTTCCCACCTTTGTTGCTGGGTCTTCTTTCCTTGTCCCTGGGCATCCTTCATAACCTTGAATCCCTGATCTATACATGCACTTCCTTCTCATATCCCCTGTACCTTGCTCTGTGGGTCTTTTATTCAATATTACTACTTCCATTCACAAATAGCATCCAGTCCACCCAGTCCACAGTTATATCAAACAGATCAGGTCCATTAGAAAACATTGGATTTACCACTTTTTTGCAGTCATGATTCAGCCTGCCCTCAGGCACATTGAGGAGGAGGAGGGTGTCCTGTTAGGGTAAGAGAACACAAGGTGATAATGAAGGTCTAGGGGAGACATGGGATAGAATCCAATTGGGTTTAATCCAAACATGCCAACAATTGACTCTTCCAGCAGGAGCTAATAACGTTCTACCAAATACCTTTCTGCAGAGCATGAGAGTATTCTAATGAGCTCAGGAGATACAAGCTATGTTGTTGTTATGTGCTGTCGAGTCACCAGTGATTCATAGCGACTCCAAAACCTGCCCTATCCTGAGCCAGTCTCATTGATTCTCACATTCCTACCCTCATTGCCCCAGTTACTATATCAATCCATCGCTTCTGGGGTCTTCCTCTCCTGTGCTGTCCCTCCACCCTTCCAAGCATGATGTCCTTCTCCAAGGGCCAGTCTGGACTGGCCATGTGCCCAAAGATCAAAATCCTTACCTGCAAGGAAAAACTTGGTTTCATCCTCTCCAAGACAAACTTATTTGTCTTCCTGGTGGTCCATATGTTCAAGACTCTTCTCCAGCACCACAACTCAAATCAAGTCTTCTTCTGTCATCCTTAGTCATTGTCCACCTCTCTGAAGCATAACAAGTAATTGCAAAGACCATGGCCTGGATCAGGTACACCTTAGTCTCTAGACTGACATCATTGCTTCTCAGCACTTTGAGGTGGTTCCTGATAGGTGACTTCCACAAGGCAATTTGTCTTATTATTTTGTGATTACTAGTGCCAAGAGTGCTGTTTGTGGAGCCGAGCAAGTTGAAATTGTTAGCAGCCTCTATCTCTTCTCCATCTATCATGGTGTTGCCAGCTGGCCCAGTGGTACTTAAAATATTATTCTCAGTGTTTATGAGGTCACAGTGGATGATGATGCCACACTGAATGATCTAAAGCAAGGCAACCAGCGTCTGTAACCTTGGATAGAGAGGTTTACATTTTCATCCCCCTTTTCCCCCCTCATGCCAGATGTGCAGGATGGATTTAGAAGAGGTCGTGGCACTAGGGATATTATAGCTAATGTTAGATGGATCTTGGCAGAAAGCAGAGAGTACCAGAGGAATGTCTATCTGTGCTTCATTGACTATGCAAAGGC
>NW_006399987.1:5279-8140 GCF_000299155.1 Elephantulus edwardii | reverse complement strand
GAGTACTGAAGAGCAATGACGTTAGGCTGGAGACTAAGGTGCGCCTGATCTGGGCTATAGTCTTCACAATTACGTACTATGCATCAGAGAGTTGGATAGTGACTAGGGATGATAGAAAGAGAATTGATGCCTTTGAGCTGTGGTGCTGGAGAAGAGTGTTGAATATACCATGGACAACAAACTAGCTAGGAGAACAAACTGGTTTGTCCTGGAGAGGTTGAAGTTGGAATGCTCCTTGGAGTCAAGGATTCTGAAACTTCATCTGACATACTTTGGAGCAAACAATAAACTTCCAACCATGTGTGATTACTATTCCTTCAGTTTATCTGGGCATCAGTTCATGCTACTAAATTAGTAGACTCAATTGCTACTGGAATACATATGACATTTCAAGGTCAGTTACACAATAACAACAACAAATCTTACTCTCAAGTTGATACTAACTCATGGATCCCATGCACTCAATTAAAACACACCTCTCTCGACTCACTCCCAAAAGGCAGCCTGATAATCTACTTCTTTAAAGGTTAAATCCATGAAGCCCCCATTGAAAAGTTCTATTCTGTAACAAATGAGGTCACCTTACTTGTGAGTCAACAGCAATAAGTTGGTTTTATTGTTTTAATGTGCACAGAATCAATAAAATATGTCGTTGTTGTTGTGTGCCGTCGAGTTGACTACGACCCAGTGAGCCTATGCACAATAACTGTCTCCAACACACCTACCCCCATTATTCCAATTACTGCATCAGTCCATCTCATCCCAGGGTTGCTCACCCACCTGGTCCAATAAAATATAATTTACTATATAAATTGTATAATTCTTAATTAATTACAATAATTTATGTGTAATTACAATATTTATGCAATATATGCATGTACATTTGTACACAGAGCCAGAATCCTATTTAAGGAGAGAATGATGAGAGTTTGTCTTTCATTCTTTGAGCACTTTGTAGGGTAGACTAGTCACTGGAAAAGGACATCATGTTCATAAAGGAAAGGATCAATGAAAAAGGATAATATCCTCAATGACATGAATTGACACAGTAATTTTATCAAGGGTTTCAAAAATGGCAATGAGTACAAAGATGTTGCAAGACCAGGCATTGTTTAATTATGTTATGTGAGGTCACTTTGAGTTGAACGTGACTCAATGGCACCTTGTTGTGGTTGTGATGTGCTGTCGAGTCACCCATGACTCATAGCAGTAACATAGTTACCATGTAAACCCAGCTCGTCTGGGGTCTTCCTCTCCTGCACCGTCCCTCCACCCTTCTAAGTATGATTTTCTTCTCCAAGGACTGGTCCCTCCTGACCACATGCCCAAAGTATGTGAGATTGAGTCTCAAAATCTTTGCCTCCAAGGAGAAATTTTATTTCACCCTTCCCAAGACAGACCTGTTTGTTCTCCTGGCTGTCCAATACTCTTTTCCAGCACCACAACTCAAAGGCATCAGTTCTTCTGTCATCCTTAGTCATTGTCCAGCTCTCTGAAGAATAGCGAGTAACTGTGAAGACTGTGGCTTGGATGAGTGACACAGTAGTTTCTAGACTGACATTATTTCTCTTTAGCACTTTGGAGAGGTCCCTGACAGAAGACTTTCTTAGTACAATTCATCTTTTGATTTCCTGATTACTGGTGTAAAAAGTGTTGATTGTGGAACTGAGCAAGCTGAAATTGTTGACAACCTCAATCTCTTCTTCATCATCATGGTGCTGCCAGTTGGCCCTGTGGTAAGAATATTTCTCTTCTTGATGGTGAGCTTCAATCCATACTGAAGACTACAGTCCTTGACCTTCTGCAGCAAATATTTCAGGTCCTCCTCAGGTTTGGCATGCAAGGGTATATCATCTTCATAATGCAGGTTGTTGATGAGTCTTCCTCAAATCCTAATGCCACACTCCTCTTCATAAAGTCCAGCCTACTGAATGATCTGTTCCACATACAAATTGAAAAGGTATGGAGACAGGGTGCATCCCTGATGCACTCCTTTCCCAATGTTAAACCATACAGCGTTTCCCTGCTCTGTTCTGATGAATGCCTCCTGGTCCAAGTAGAGGTTTCTCATGAGCACAATCAAGTATTCTGGGATTCCCATTCTTCTCAAGGTTAGCCACAATTTGTTGTGATCTACATAGTCAAATGCCTTTACATAATCTACGAAGCACAGGTAGACATTCCTCTGGTATTCTTTGTCTTCACCTAAGATCCATCTAACATTCGTAACAACATGACTAGTGCCATGGCCTCTTCTAAACCCAGCTTGTATTCCTGGTAGTTACCTGTTAATGTACTGTCCCATCCATTTTTCAATAATTTTTAGCAATGGAACCTTATAGCAGCAATTTATATTGTCTATATATATTTTTTCTGCATCAAACTAGCTTCTAAAAAAATTTTGAGGTCCATGTCTATATAGAAGTGCCTCAAAATAAAGGATAGATAATTTGTTACCATAATGCTGAGTAAAATATCTCAGTCATGAAAGGACAAATACTTCATGGTGCCACTGTTGTAGAAAGTGACTGACATCAGGGTTGGTTTAAGATGGAGAAAAACTGGATAGATTATGTATACTGCATTGAAACAGATCAGGGAGAGAACAGTTTAAAAGTGATATATGATAGCGTATTATGATTATCACAAGAATCCAGAATTAAGGTTGCATAGCGGAGTGCATTGGGTCGGGGGGGCGGGGCGAGGGTTGGGATCGGGGTCGAGGGATTGCATACCAATGTAGAAGTTTATCTTTTGCTTTTCAAAGAGAGGAGTGAACTGGGGGGAGGGGGTAAAGAAAAATGTGCAACAATGAATGAATGAAAATCCAAAATCTCTGTAAATGTTAATTAAAATTAAAA
>NW_006399987.1:0-4944 GCF_000299155.1 Elephantulus edwardii | reverse complement strand
AACAATGAAGGAATGGAATCCCAAAATCTCTGTAGATGTTCATTGAAATGAAAAATAAACAACCTAAATTTAAAAAAAATATTTCATACTAAGTGCTATTTCATTATTTCCTTAATGATTTAAGCAGAGAGACGTTACTCAGAGATTTTTAATTTTAAAAAATCATGAGTCACTTGCAAACCCATCCACCTGCAATTAGCAAGAACTTGGGGAGTTATATTTAAATGAGATTGAGTTCTTCTCTGTAAAAGGTAAACTGCTTATTCTGAAAGTTGTTTTAAGTTTGGGTGAGGGAGACTTATTTTAGCCTCCTGTAGCCTTGTGATAGCGAGCTCTGTTGGCCTAGTGATAAGAAGTTGTGCTGCAATTCTGAAGGCACACGGTTCAAATTCTACCAGCTGCCCCCGTGCTATTAACTGCCTTTGAAAACCTGCCAGAGGGTCAGTTATAGGTCAGTTCTGACTCAACTGTACACAGCAACAACAGCCTTGTGATGTGCTTCAGTAGAGATGACATTGAAGAAAATCTTAAACATTTCTATCCTGTTATGTTAGTTGACACTGGCATGTAAGAAAAACAAGAACAACAGTTTTCCTAGATGTCCCTAGTTGGCACAAACAGTTTGCTCTTGACAACTAACCTAGAGGTTGTGAGTTCAAACCTATAATGGAAGAAAGGCCTGGTGACTGACTCTAAAGATTCTTCCTACTTCTAACTACTGTCAAGTCAATTCCAAACTGTGTTGTCTCTGTAGGACAGAGCTAAACTGCTCCATAGGCTTTCTAATACCCTAATCTCTGTGGAAACAGATTGCCACATAATTTTCCGTACTCACTCATTACCTTTTAGTCAGTTTCAAATCATAACTGTCCATCATTGGGTTTCCCAGATTATAAATCTTAACGAGAGGACACTATCTTTCTTCTGAGTAGCTGCTACTGGATTCAAACCACTGGCTGCATGCAGCCTTTAGGTTGAACAATGTCATCCAAATTCCCTCCCTTTATTCTTCCAGGAGCTACATTTTGAGTACTAGCTGAGCACTGGCCCAGGCAGGGCAGTTCCACTCTGTCAAATTAGCTCTGTACGAGTAAATATGGACTCAATGGCATAAAGTAACGAGAAGTTGTTGTTGTTGTTGTTGTTATGTGCCATCGAGTCGCCTGCGACTCATAGCGACCCTATGTACAACATAAAAAATGAGAAGTACACTTGTAAAAAAAAATCAATTGACTGCAGTATTTATTTCTAGACTTTTAATTCTCTTCTATTACTCTGTATGTCTACTATTATACCACTACCAAACTGATTTCATAGGGCTGTAGTTGACTCCATGATACTTAAAACAACACAATGTTGTTTTTACTGTAACTTTCTAGTATGTTTTCAAATCAGGAATCATCAGTCCTCCTATTTTATTCTTCTTCAAGACTGCTTTGGCAATTTGAGATAAGATTATAATTTTAGGATTCAGTAAAACCACTCTCAATTGTAACAAACCATTAACATATGTCAAATTTCAGGAAGAAGTTTTACCTGCCACAGGAGAAACCCAGGATGTCCTGCATCTATTATAGGTCTTGTTTCTGCTTCTCTCATACAAATCATTTCATAGAGCACTTGGGCTACTATGCTCACAGAATTCATAGATGTAGCTGATGGAATATACTCACGTTCACTCTTCCATTAGCCAGAAACTTCAGGGAGGCATTAGAAGGACACTCAGAAGTTTTTCCACACACGGTTCTCACAAGGGAGCAATTGAACATATCAAGCCAGAGTTGAGTAAAGAAAAAAATCTTCTGGGTACTTGGAAGGGTTCACTGTGCTGATAAAGTGTTTGAAACCAGGTATCTCAACATTGTGATGAGCAAAGGAAAGTGTCCCGTCAAAAGTATCAAAGAAGTCATCCGATAGGAAAAGGGAAACATCCCACTGGGATGTAGTAATCCTGACCTTGTGGGTTGTTAATTCATAATTTCCTGTACCATATACACGGAATAGTGTGTTGCTGTCACCATAAATGATGAACACATTTGCAGATGAGTCTATGATTCTGGCCATGAAGGTCCAATCTGTTGGCGTGCACGTTCTCCTGGTCACAGGTATCTTTTTCTATAAGTGCCTTTCTATAAGTGCCATGCAGACACCTTTGTGAACCATCTCTTTTCTAAGGTCCCAAAGGAACTGCTCACCTCTTGAATCATCTAAAACTAAGATACCCACCCAGGTCCACTCAAAACGGATCAGTAAGGAGATCATCGCCGAGGCTGGAGAAGCGTCCTTGGGGGCCATCTGATAGAGAGAGGAAAGCTGGTCCTTATTTTTCAACAAAGGGTCAAAAGCTCCATAGGTTATCTGGATCGCAAGAGAGAAATATTCCATTCTGAGTACTCAAAGTGAAATAAAAAAGAATTTCATTAAAGCCTATATCTAGTTCAGCAATCTCCACCAAGCCGATACTGACTTGTGGGTGACCAACTCCGTGAGAGGTGGAGTAGATTTTCACAGCTATGACCTTTTTAATGCAGATTACCTTTCTTCCAGTGTAGCCTTGGGTAGGTCCAACTACCCACTTTTCAGTAAATAGCTGGACATTAAACCAGCTATACTACCCAGAGATTATATATTGCTAAGTGTTGTTGTGCACCGTTGAGTTGACTCAGACTCAGTGTGGCCCTCTTAGACAGCTTAGGATTGCTTTGTGTATTGTTTGTGTGCACAGGTTGCCAGGCCATTTCTCCCAGAAAGTTGGCGCTGAGTTCCAACTGGTGACCCTTCTGTTAGGAGCTTAACCATTGTGTCATCAGGCTCTTTTGTTGTCATTAGGTTCCATCAAGCTGATTCTAACTCACAGTCCAACAAAAAGAAACCTTGCTGGATATAGTGCTAGTCTCCAAATTTTTGCTAGGTTTAAGCCCATTGCTGCCTTCCATCTGGTTGAGGGTCCTCCCCCCCCCCCACTGATTCTCTACTTTCCAAGTATGATGTTCATTCCCAGGCACTGGCCCCTCCTGATATTATGCCCAAAATATGTGAGATGAATTATCAACATCTTTGTTTCTAAGTAGTACTGTAGTCATACTGATCCCAAGACATAATAGTTTGTAATTTTAGAAGGCTGTGTGCTTAATAAGCAGAAAAGGATATATGGGGGACACAGGACCATAAGTGTCTCTCTGAAAGAGCCGGAGGGAGTGAGAATAGCACAGGCACTCACTGCCCCAGAACAGAAAATAAAGAGCCTGTAGCCCAGGCCCACAGTGCCTCAAGAGCCACACCAAAAGCAAGAGGTTAATTTATTTGCTGTTGACTCACAAACTTTACTCAAAGTTTTGAAACTGAGAATGGAGTTTATTAGGGAAATAAGTTGGAGAATGGAGAGATACAAAGAATATCTCACAATACAAGTCTAAGTTTAGCCCAGCAGTTTCAAGATATATTAACAAAAGGAACAATTTCTGAATTAGTAGAAGTCCTGGTTTCAGTTCAGCAGTCAAATCCAAATCATCCAGCAATGTTTGCCTCAGAGCAGGTATAAGCCAGCCTCTCCTTCCATGATATAGCAAACACCTTTAACTATGGCCTTTATCTCATGGCTACTTTGGTTGCACTTTGCCAGCGTTTCTAGAAATTAATGCCACAGTATCTCCACCACTATCACCAAATTCTCACTACTGGAGTTTTGCTCTCAGCAGGGTCTTTCCCGCATCTCCTTCAAGTTTTGTTGCTCAGTGTACTCTAGAGGCACCATGGGGCTGGGCTGAGGGCTCTTTACCAGCTTTTTCTCTGGAGCAGTGAGGGGTTGTGCTATTCTCACTCTCTCTGGCCCATTCAGAAGACATTCACAGCCCTGTGTCCCATATCCCATTTTCTGTTCTTTGTACAGTTGGTATCAGAAGTGGAATTTGCTGTTTCAGACTCACAGAAACACAGTTCAGTTTTGTGAATGTGGAGTTTAGGAAGATGTACAGTAAAAATGGTTTTGTTTATTTTTATAAAGTAGGGAAGAGTTAAAAGAGGTTTGAGTTACTTTGGAGGTAACTCAAAAGGTTATTTTTGCTTCTAGCGAGATGGAATGAAAAGTTGAGAAGCTGCTTTATGGCCTTTTAAGACAAAAAGTGTAAAGTATAAAGTTGAAACTGAAATTCCTTGAAAGGTTTATGTGTTAAGGTTTTTGTTTATTCCATTTTATAATATATTGGTGTTTCTGTTTTGTGTTTTGTTGCTGTTGTTGATTTAATGTTGATATATATTGTAAAAATGATTAAGCGTTTTGTTGATTTAATGTTAAGTTATATTGAAAAAATGATTAAGATATTTGTCGAAATAATGTTAAGACAGAGTGTGAAGGAAGCTCTGGTGGCCTAGTGGCAAGAAGCTTCACTACAATCCCTAAAGAATACAGTTCAAATCCACCAGATACTCTGCTGGAGAAGGAGGGGCAATCTCCTATGATTAAAGGATACACAAGAACAAGAAGAAGAAAAAAAAGATACAGTGTAATATCATAATCAGACAAATAATTTAGAGGGAAAATGTAAGTCAGATGGATATTAATTGTAAATTCAAAGAGGGGGACATTTCCCTAAAAGAATGCTTGTAGGAAGTGGTAGAATTTGGTATAGAGTGTGGAGTTTAGCCTAAGAAAGAGTAGCTCTATCTCCAAGACTCTGAAGAGAGTTACATTTGGAAGAAGACAAGTAGAAAAAAGGGAAACTTTGCCAATAAACAGAGGCAATAAAGCTGATGAGTGTGCTTAATTCAAGTTGACCACCTGAGTCTACTTGAGGAGAGGAAGGAAGAAGTATCAGAACTCCCTTTCCAGGACTTTCAAGCTGGTGAGTATGCTCAAATTATAGTGACCACCTGGGCCCACTTGAAGAGAGGTAGGAATGAAAGATACACAGTAATAAAAAAGCAGGCTGAGTTTGGACTTGTTCC
>NW_006399986.1:4224801-4225769 GCF_000299155.1 Elephantulus edwardii | reverse complement strand
ATTCGTGATCAGGAGGCATATCCTGAATTGTTACTGGAAATACAGAAGCTCCTTTTCCCCAGTTAGATAAATCATCTTGCTTTGCTTGTTGCAAAGCTCTGGCCATGACTGTTAAAGGTTTCTTAAAAGTAGTCACTCCCACCGGAGCATGATTCATATCATTAAACAGCATAAAGTCTGGAACAGCTGCTGCTGATGGAGCTGTATTTTTACTTTGATAATATATATCAATACAAGAACCCAATTTATCTATTTTATTAGAAAGCTCCAAAACGTGCTTACTTAATTTCTCATAAGGACTATCAGTCTGAATTATATCACTCAATTCCTCCGGAGTTGGTGGTGGAGGAAATTCATCCCCCTCTGTACCAGATTCGCAATCTCTCTCTTCTGAAGAGCTTTTTTCTTCTCATTCTTCATACATCTCCTGTTCAGACGGTAATGATTTTAATGCTAACAAGATCAAATCACATAATGACCAAACTGAAACAGGTATCGCATCTCCCTCTTGCTGAACTCTTTGTAAAGTTCGCATAACCTCTTGCCAAGATTTTGAGTTTAACTGCTTTCTATTTGCTGGTTTAAACCAACGACAGTGTTTCTGCACATACTGAAACAACTGCGAAAATGACTTTTCTCTTACTTTTACCCCTGAGCTCTTAAGTAATTCCTTAATTAATGTAATGTACTGAGCTTCAGAAGATGGGCTGTTCCCCATGATTCTTTTTTATCAATTCTACCTCTGAATTTTTTAGTACGTTTTCAGAGGGTCGCGTATACTCTCCATGAAATATTTTTCTTCCCTTAAATTTGCCCTTTAAGGGGTGAGAGAATCCTCATGAAAATTTTTCTCTAATTCTATCCTTAATTTCCAAGGAGTGAAGATTCTCTCATGACCCTGTTTTTCATTTTCCCGAAAGTTTCATTTACCCTGAGCGAATTCCCTTTCGGTTCCTGGTGTCTGCTCG
>NW_006399986.1:4220624-4223181 GCF_000299155.1 Elephantulus edwardii | reverse complement strand
ATATTTGGCTTCCCTCACAGAAACAGGGAGGGAAAAGGTGCTGTAAGCCTGTCTCAGAACAACCACTAATGGACTGAATTCCCTCGGTGGTAGGATGCAGGAGAGAAGAAACACGCTTTCTAGAAAAACCATAAAGGTCAAAAGCAGAGGGGAGGCTCCTCTATTTTCTGGGAGATGGGCTTTTCCAAACTCCAGAAACTGGCTGCTTAGAACTGTAAGCATTGCCATGCCCTACTGTCACGAGCTTCTCTGGAGATGACCAGTCATCCAGCAAAACTGTTCTGCTGGTTCTAGAAAGTTCTGACATTTCCAAAAAATGAGAGCTGGCTCTTCCACCCCTTCCCCTGGAAATGGACGGGGTGAGGCTGCACCCACCAGGCAGAAAGCTTGGCACACTTGTCCAGAAACTGCCAGGTCACAGGATTAAACCCACTCGGCTCTCACTGAACCGCGGTCTTCACTTCCTGGAGTGGAGACAGGTCTGCGGGGATGCCCACCCACTCAGGCAGGAAGGCGGCCTCCGGCTTAAAGATCTCCAGGAAGCTGGAGTCTGGCAGGGTGAAGTTGGCCAGGTAGACGGTGTCCCCACCGGCCAGGTAGGCGGCCCAGAAGCCGAAGGTGCCGATGGTCATGATGGTGTGGTTGCACTGGGTCAGCAGCGCGAAGTCCCTGGCGGGCGAGGTCTCCTGCCCGTCGCCAGCGAAGACCACGTCCCCCCGGGAGGTGTCTATGTTGTCCCGGCACCACGCCATGCCATTGCTGACCACCACGAAGATGGGGGCCTCGTGGCGCTCCCGGAACCAGTCCATGGCCTGCTGGAGGTAGGCCCGGTCGCCCACCACGCCCTTCCAGCGATTGGGCATGACCTCCAGATAGTCTCCACGGCGCACGTGGACCCCCACGAAGGTGCGGGGGCGCGCCCCGGCCTCCCCCAGGCGGAGTGGCCTCAGCAGCTCCTGCGCCTCCCGCTGCAGGTGTGGGTGCAGCGTGAACTCGCTGCGGATCTGCTCACGGATGTGATGGAAGAAGGTCCAGGAGCAGGGGAAGCCCGAGAGCTTGAGGTAGGCGTCGTCCAGGTGGGCGTACTCCTCGGACATCCAGTCGTGGAGCTGCAGCGACTGCCAGGGCGTGCGCTCGTCGGTCTTGGGCTCCAGCACCGGCAGGGTGATGCGGAACACCGGGGCCAGGGTGGCGTGCATGGCCTGTTGGATGTAGGCCCGGCGGCCGTTGAGCTGGGCCAGGGCCAGCAGGGTGGCATACTGCCCCATCTGGTTCCCTAAGCGGCCGTCCGGCTGGAACGTCCAGGTTCCCGAGGGGGACACGGGGCGCTGGGGGCAGCGACAGGAGGAGTTGACGGTCCCCGAGGTGCGCGAGAGGCAGAAGAATTCCACCGGCGTCGTCTTCAGATAGCGGGGTGGACGCAGGATGGTCAGGTCGAAGGCACTTTGGAAGAGGTCTCGGTAGACGTGGAGGAAGAAGATGGTCGAGAGAAGACAGATGGAGAGGAAGCCGAGGCAGATCTGCCGGGGGCCCGGGGTCCACATGGCTGCGGAGAGGAGGTGTGACTTAGAGTCGGCCTGAGAGGGAGGGCGGAACTCGCGGGCCCCAGGGAGGAGGAACTGGAGTCAGGACACCGGGTCGGGTCCGAGAGAGGAGGAGCTGGGGTCCAGGACTCCGGGGTCACATGGAGGAAAGGCTGGAGGCCAGGACTCCCAGATCTCAAGATGGACTGGTTGGGACGTATTCACCTCTGAGTCTGATGGGGGAGGAATTGGGGATCAGGACACCCGGGTCCGACGGAGGAGGGGCTGGGGGTCAAGACAGCCGGGTCTCAGGGAGAAGGGGTTAGGGGTCTGGGTTATTGGGGCCGGAGACTCAGGACTCCTGGGTCTGAGGGCTAAGAGGGGCTGGAGCCAGGACTCTTGGAGAAGAGAGATAGAAGTTGGTGAAAAATGAAATTTCCAAACAAAAGTGGGCCCTGATCCCGCGCCTTCCCCGCTCCCCGCCGCGGGACTCCTTGGAGTCATGCCGTCAGGCTCCAGGTGCACCTGGAGGTGGGGGTGGGGGGAGAAGCGGGGCTGGCGTCCTCCAGAGTGGTGTGGGTGCTGGGGCGGCTGGGGCGCAGGTAGCCCACGCTCACCTGATCTCCTTGCAGCGTTTGTGAATCTGGCCCACATCTGTCTTCCTCTGAGACCCTGAATGCCAGTGCTCCAGACCTCGCAGCACCTTTGCCAACTGGCTGCAGGGCGGAGGAGGAGAGGGTGTGCCCAGGTTCGAGCCTCCGCCCTTGGGGGCTGGCTACGTACCTCCCAGGCGGGGCCGCCCCGCCCCGTTTCCTGGCCCCTAGGCTCATGGCCCCTGTCCGGAGTGGCTGTGACCTCCTCCTCGACTCTCGGGGGTCCTGGGGCTCACAGTCTCAGTCCACTCCTCCTCCTCCGTCCTCCCTGGCCACCAGAAGCCTTCTCTGGGACAGCTCACCTGGCCTCCAGGTGCCCGCATCCTCCGGGAGCCGCGGGGACTGGAGCCCTGAGCGATGCTGGACCCGCGCGTTCTGGCC
>NW_006399986.1:4209009-4219372 GCF_000299155.1 Elephantulus edwardii | reverse complement strand
AAGTGCATGAGGTCCTCCTCAGTTTCAGCGAGCAGGGTTGTGTCATCTGCATAATGCAGATTGTTGATCGATCGTCCACCAATCCTAACGATTGTTAATAATGGGAGAAAGATGAGCAATCTCTTTTTGTGCAATATATACTGCCTTTGAAAACCCACTGGAGGGTCAGCTGTGAGGCAGTGCCCACCTCACCATATGTACCAACAATTAAGATTGCACTGGCATTTCTCTGTTGTTCTACTCGTTTGGGAGTAATCTTTAGCAATCTCTAGCAATTTAGCATGTGCCATTGTTGGATAACTTCCCTAAACAATTATCCATTTTGGAAGGTTCTGTTGCATCACTTCTTGAGAACCAGAGAACTACCAGATGTTCACAGTGGATTTAGAAGAGGCCATTGTACCAGGGATATCATTGCTGATGTCAGAGGAGTCCTGGCTGGAAGCAGAGAATATCAGAAGGATGATGTCTATTTTTGTCGTGTTTAATTCTGTTTATTAGATTCTATTTTTAACCTGTTTTATTGATTATGTAAAGATATTTGACTGTATGGATCATAACAAATTATGACTAGCATTGAGGAGAATGAGAATCCCAGAACACCTAACTGTACTCGTGTGAAACCCATACTTAGATCCAGAAACTGTTGTCTAGATGGAGCAAGGGAACACTGCCTGGTTTAAAATTAAGAAAGGTATGTGTCAGGGCTGAATCCTTTCTACATATCCATTCAGTCTGTATGCTGAGCAAATAATTCAAGAAGCTGGACTTTCTGAATATAAAGGACTGGAGGAAGACTCATCAACAACCTGCATTATGCAGCTAAAACAACCTTGCTTACTGAGAGTGAGGAAGAACTGAAATGGTGAAGATCAAAAACTACACCCTTCAGTATGGATCTTTTCTCAACATCAAGAAAATGAAAATTCTCACCACTGGTTCAATAGGCAGCATCTATCCTGACAAACGGAGGGAAGATTGAATTTGTCAATGATTTTGTCTTACTTGGATCCACAATCAAAGCCTATGGTTAACAGCAGCCAAGAAATCAAAAGAAGTATTGCATTGGGAAAGTCAGCTGTGAAGGACTTCGCCAAAGTATTAAGGAACAATGATATCACTTTAAAGACTAAGGTGCACCTGACCCAACCATGGTCTTTTCAATCACCTGCTATGCGTCTGAGAACTGGACGATGAAGAAGACTGACAGAAGAATCAATGTCCGTGAGTTGTGTTGAAGAGTACTGACGATCTCAAATATGTTTTGGAGAAAGTGCAGCCAAAGTACTGCTTAGAGCCCCTGATGGCAAAACTTCGTCTCACATACTTTGGGCATGTTGTTAGGAGAGTCCCGTCTTCGGAAAGGGACATCATGCTTGGAAAGGTGGAGGATCAATGAGAGAGAAAGACCCTCAACCAGCGAGATGGATGAATATGCAGTGACCGCAGCGACGGCACAGGAGAGGACAGGGTTCAGATGCAGTCGTTGTCATAGGGTTGCTATGAGTCGCCTGCAACTTGACGGCACTTAACAATAATAACATCAACATAGAGAGATCAGCTGGCCCAGTGGATAGAAAGCGATGCTACCAAGCCAAAGGTGGGTGACTTAATCCACGGCCCTCAGGCCTGTCTTTGATTGTTTTTGTTCAGACATTCCTCTAGGTCGTATAGCCCTGGTGTACAAGTTGCCTTTCTAGTCACTTGTGGTTGCCGTGAGGCTGAACACTGTGACACTGATGTGTCAAATGCATTAATGGTTGGTTACCCAATGTAGACGGAGAGTGGGGTGGAGCTCCCCGATTAAAACAAGCTTGGAAGGAGGAGTGGCATCTACTTCCGTAATAGCTTGCCTCCAGAAACCCTGTGAACCTGGAGAGAGGGTGAGAGACAGCCAAGCGTTGAGGACTCTCCTTCATAGGGTCGCTATGAGTCACTTGCAACTCGACGACACTTAACAACAAGGAGTTCTGAGCCCAAATTATCTCTTCCTCAGACAAAAGTCTGGCTCTAAGATCCTCATCTTAAGTCTGAAGAGTCTATCTCAGGCCATCTTCTCCCCAAGACTCAGGAGCTGCAGCCCCCCCACTCCCACTAGACCCTACCTCCCTCAGACCTGGAAGTTGGGGGGGGGGGCTCCTAGCGTCTTCCTTTTTCGGATCCAGAAGTCTGGCTCGGCTCCAACCCAGGCCCTCCCCAGTCTGAGAAGTTCAGCCCCTGTGCGACTGGGGGCTTTCAGGAATTTGGTGAACCCCTGTGTCCCTTGTCAGCTCCAGGTTTCTGACTTCCCTCCAGCCTCGGAGTCAGAACCTTGTCTGCCCTGACGTTTCTGCTGTTTTGAGTGCACCTGTCTGGGGACCTGGACGACTTTGCTGGTGAAAGAAACACCAGGATTGCATCAGGGAGGAGGCGGAGGAGGCCACGGCAGAGCTTGGTGAGCTGGCTGGCCTCTGCCCAGAAGTGAGGCCAGGAATCCCAACGTCCACAGCCCTTTCACGTGGCCCTTCCTGCTCTTAGAGGCCAGAAAACTCTGTCAGGGCTCCCCATCCCACCTCTGAAATCTGGGTGTTTCAACAGAAAGGACTGTCCGGAGGGGGAGCAAAATCAGGCCCACTCAGTCAGAAAAAGGATTTGGGGGGACTCAGTTCCTGGTGTCTAGGCACCCCCTCCTTCAGTTCCAGGAGAGAGATCTGGACCCTCTTCCCTCAGACCAGGAATCCTCATCTCCTCAATCCCCTCTTCCCTCAGACTTGGAGTCTCCAGCCCCCTCCTCCCTCAGAACCTGGAGGCTGGACCCTCATCTCCATCCTCCCTTAGGCCCAGGAGTCCAGGCCCTCAGCTCCCTCTTCCCACAGACTTCCATGAAGGTCTGGGGAGGGGGTATCCGAGGTCGTCCTCCCTCAGACCCAGGAATCCAGGCTCCCAGTCTCTCCTCCCTCAGACCCAGGAGTCCAGGCTCCCAACCTCTGCTCCCTTGGACTCAGGATTCTAGTACTATAACCCTCTCTTCCCTCAGACCCAGGAATTTGAGACCGCAGACCCCAGGATCTTCCAGGCTTCTGCAGCCCAGCCCCAGGAATCTCAGGCCCCTTCACCACAGGACGACAGCAATCACATTCTCTTTTCTCCTGTTCCCCCAGACCCAGGAGTGTGGCCCCCAGCCGGAGGACCCCCGATTGCATCATGCATTCAGGTGACCTGGCCACGGTGGAATCCTGGCTCTGGCCAACTAGGTCAGATATCATGGGTCAGGCGTGGGGAAGGTGATGGGGCGGACCTGTCTGGGTATAAATTCTGGGGCTATGCAGCGATCCCAGGAGACTGGGTGCCCTGTCGGCCAAGAGTCCACCAGCCAGGAGACCCAGGCATTCCGGGTACCAGAGCCTTGAACCTGCTGTCCCAGAGGGCAGGCCAGGCCTGGAACCCTGCCCCTAAAATCTCACCCGGAGCTGGCCAGAGGACTGTTGATGGGCTGGGCCAAGTGGGGCTCTGAGCAGCGGGGCCTGTGGGTCTCTGTGCTGGCGGTCCTGCTGGGAGCCTGTCTTGCGTACCCCATCCGAGACTCCAGCCCTCTCCTCCAATTCGGAGGCCAGGTCCGGCAGCGCTATCTCTACACGGATGACGTGCAGGAAACCGAGGCCCACCTGGAGATCAGAGCGGATGGCACAGTGGTGGGGGCCGCCCACCGGAGCCCTGAGAGTGAGTGTGGGCGGGGCTGGACTCCAGCATTGGGGACGGAGGGACTGGGGACCCCAAATCTTGGGTCTGAGAGAAGAAGGGACTGTGTCTGGGGACTCCCAGGTCTGACGGAGGAGGGACATATTTTAGGATTACTGAATCTAAGAGAGGAAAGGGTTAGGGTCTGATAGAGGAGGCGGCTGGGGCCAGGGCTCCTGAATTTGAGGGAGGAGGGGACTGTCCTTGAGGACTTGACTTGATAGAAATGTCGCTGGGCTCAGGACTTCTAGTCTGACGGAGGAGGGCACTGAGGTTGGGGAGTCCTGAGTCTGAGGCAGGATAAGCTGAGACAAGTTCTCTGGGGCCCCACCCCATTCTCTGTTCAGGTCTCTTGGAGCTGAAAGCCTTGAAACCCGGCATAATTCAGATCCTGGGGGTCAAGACCTCCCGCTTCCTTTGCCAGCGACCTGATGGGGTACTGTACGGATCGGTGAGTTTGGGGGCCCCTCCTTGCATTCTCTGACACTCCATTCTGGGATGACATCAATGCTCTCTGGTCCCCCAGCCTGGCTGCTACCAGGGTGAGAACTGCCATGGTCAGGGTTTGGGAGAAGGGGATACCACAACTGAGGTGGCTCCCCCCTTACAGGCCCCAGTGAGGTGAGTGAGTGGCCGAGTGGTCTTTGAGGCTGAATCTGTGACCCTCGTGCCTGACTTCACAGGCTTCTGTGTGCCCGGCCCAGGCCCAGTGCAGGAACATTCTGAATTCCTATTGGCCTCTGAAGTGACCTGGACCTTGGGTGCTGGCCAGACCCTCGGTCAGCCTCCCGACAGGACCCTGAGCTGGAACTTTCTCTGTGACATAGGAGGAGGGATGTGGGCTTTATAGGACTACCCTGATGTAAAGGAGGAATCTGGGTTTTATTGCTTAATTTCTGAGAAGAGGGGGCTGGATTTGGGGGCTCCCAGGGCAGAAGGAAGAGGGGGGACTAAAGGCCGAATTTCCTGGGTCTGAGAGAGGAGGTGCTGAGGACCTGGATTCTTGGTGTGAAGGAGAAGCTACAATCCAGAGTTCAAATTCAGAAGGGCAGGGACTCCGAGATTCAAGGGAAAATGGGGCTTGAACTCATAGGTCTAAGGGGCAGAGGGCTGGATGCTAGGGTCTGAAGGAGGATGATTCTGATTCCTGGGTCTGTGGAAGGAAGAGCTAGAGCTTGGACTCCTGAGCCCCCCAGATGGAGTGTGTCCTTAGGAATCAGATCGTCCCTATTATCTTCTCTCTGTATGTCCCCCAGCTCCGTTTCGACCCAGGCGCCTGCAGCTTCAGAGAACTGCTTCTTGAGGACGGATACAATGTTTACCGATCCGAGGCCCATGGCCTCCCACTCCGCCTGCCCCCCAACAACTCCCCACACGGGGACCCGGCCCCTCAAGGCCCAGCCCGCTTCCTGCCACTGCCAGGCCAGCTCCAGACACCCCTAGAGCCTCTGGGGATCCTGGCCCCCGAACCCCCTGATGTGGACTCCTCCGACCCCCTGAGCATGGTGGGTCCCTCACAGGGCCGAAGTCCCAGCTTCGCTTCCTGAAGTCACAAATCATTACTGGGCCATTCTTTTTTAATTTATTGGGTTATTTATATTATTTATTTTTTCTTCTTTTTTTTGTTATGTGAGATAATAAAGAGTCTGAGGAAGATCTAAGTGAGTGCGTGTGTAAAAGATTATTTGAAGGAAGAGGGGACACCTGCTTCCTCTCACTCCACAAACCCTGACGCTGCCCCCTTTGCTGTAAGGCGGTGGGGAGGTCCCAGCCTCCCCTGGGACTGTGTTCAGCTCTGTTCTGCTGTCCCCAGGGACTTTCCACTCTCTAGATCCTTTGAGGGACACCTTCACTCCTCCTCTTGTCCCCCACCTTTGTCTAAAGAGGAGAAAACGGGACTTGGGGGCACGGGACCATAAACATCTTTTTGAAAGGGCCAGAGGGAGTAAGACCTGCACAGCCCCTCACTGCCCCAGAGCAAAAAGCAGATAAAAATCCCATAACCCAGCCCCATGGTACCTCTTGAGCCACATCAACAGACAGAGGTTCATTTATTCATTGTCAACTCACAGACTCACAGCTATGGTACTGAGAATGGAATTTATTAGGGAAGTAAGTTGGAGAGTGGGGGAGGCAAATAAAATCACCAATACAAGTCCAGGTTTTAGTCCAAGTTCCAAGGCACAATTCCTCAATGAGTTAGTTTAGGTCTGGTTTCAGTTCAGCAGTCAAATCCAAATTATCCAGCAAGGCTTGCCTCAGAGTAGTTGTAAGTCAGCACCTGACAAGAACAGCAGAAATCTTTAACAATGGCCTTTATCTCAGGGCTTCTCTGCTTACACCTTGCCACAGTTTCTCCACAGCAACGCCACAGTCTCTCCACCACCTTCACCAGGGTCTTGCTCTTACCAGGGTCGTGCCACCACAAGTCTTGCCCATCTCAAGTCTTTTCACTCAGTCTGGGAAGCACTCTTTCTCTTCTCCTAGTCTCACAGCTGTTGATGATTTACAAGATCATGTTGATTAACTGCAAGACCATGTGTCTGCAGTTAAGGTAGCTGGATTCCAGAGGGGGATAACCGTAATGGTTAAACACAAGCCAACTTTTAGGCAAACACCACAGTTAACATCATGGAACTGTATTTCTCAGTTGCTGAAACAGTGAGAGGTTTTTATGTGTGTGACACTGCAGAGACACACCTCGTGAGAGATATAGGTTTAGTTCCTTTAGTGACGGGACACAGCTTGGACTTTTGAGTTGGGTTAAAGGTGCTTGGGTTCTGGGAGTGAAGGTGCCATTAAGGATGGCACACTTAGATCCAGCAGGACTAGAAAAATGGACATCTGGACACTGGGGAATCCGAAGAACAGAAATGAGAATGTAGATACCCTGGTCTGAGGGAGGAGGGGCCCTGGGGTTCCTGGGGCTGACAGAGAAGAGAATAGAGACCTAGATTCCTGGAGAGAAGGGAGCTGGGGACCAGGATTCTGAGTGTAACGGAGACTAGACTCCTGGGTCTACTGGCCTGGATTTAGATCTGAGTGAGGAAGGGGAATTTCAGCCTCAACTCCTACATCTGAGAGGTTGGCCTGAGGGTCTGCATTTCTGTGTCCAAGGGAGGAGGAGACCAGGAGCCCGGATTCTATCTTGCTGCTGGACTTTGGGGCGAAATGACTCTCATGTAACCCTGACAAGCCAGTTGCCCCTTCTTCCTCTCCTCCCACACCTATTTTCCCGTATTTCGTCTCATGCAGTGATTGCATGAAGGAAAGAGAATTGAGCCACTCTTCCCAGGAGATCATGAGGTCATATGATCATAGTCATAGTCTCAGGTGATTCCTTTATATCTCAACCCCAACCCCCCCCAGATTAAAAACCAAACCCATTTCTTTGCAACTGAGCCCATTCTGACTCATCATAACCCTTTGGGACAGAGTAGAACTGCTGATGGGGAAACCAAGGCTGTAAATGCTTAGGAAAGCAGACTATCTCAGCCTTCTCCCACGTAGTCGCTGGGGATTCGAACCACCAAAGAACCTTTGGGTTGGCAGCCCAAGGCTTAACCCACTGTGCCAGCAGGACCCCTCCACAGTTCAACAGAGAGAGATTTTGGGTTAAAGGATAAATATGGATGCTGGAGGATTTATGAGAGGGACTCGGTGCCCAGAAGAAATGAAAGCTTGTCATCTTCTGGAAAGCCCACTCTGAGGAAATGTGCTTGGCTCGCTGATGGGGAGCAGTCACACTGGAAAGGAGTCTTGGAGGCCCCCAAACCTGACAGGAAGGAGAGGCGTAGGTCCTGGGGACCCCTGTGAGATGTGAGTGCCTGTCTGAAGGGTCCGCCACACCTCTGTGTAGGAAAAACACACCCGGGTGAGTGAGGAGCAGAAGGAAGTGTGGGCACCGCCCCCCACCCCCTCTCCGGGCTGGGAGTCCTGGAGAACAGAGATTCAGAAAGGAAGGAAGAGGGACTGGAAGGGGGCGGGGTGGGGGGAGTATGTGACAGAGATCCAGAGAGAGGGAAGGAGATCCAGAGGAAGAGGGTGGGGTGCAAAGACCCAGAGAGAGAGACAGACAGACAGACAGACAGACTCAGAGAGAGTGGGACAGAGATACAGAGAGAGGGAAAGAGATCGAGGACAGTGGCGGGGGAGACCCAGAGAGAGACACGGTGGTGGGGGGGGGAGCGAGAGAGAGAGTCAGAGAATCAGAGAGAGGGAAGGGATGGGGGACAAAGACACACAGAGAGAGAGAGATCCAGAAAGAAGAAAGAAGATCTGGGGCGGGGGGTGGGGTGGGGGAAGACCCAGAGAGACACAGGGACAGAGAGAGAGAGACAGAGACAGAATCAGAGAGAGGGAAGAGGAGATCCAGAGGATTGGGGGTGGGGAGAAAGCGAGAGAGGAGGAGGAAAAAGACCTAGAGAGACACAGGGACAGAGAGAGACACAGAATCAGAGAGAGGGAAGAAGATACAGAGGGTGGGGGGAAAAGAACCAGAGAGAGAGACAGGGACAGAGAGAGAGAGAAAGAGAGAGAGACAGTGGAGGAAAAAGACCTAGAGAGAGACAGGGACAGAGAGCGATCGAGCGAGAGACAGAGATTCAGAGAGAAGGGGACAGAGATCCAGAAAGAGGAAAGGAGACCCAGCGGGTTGGAGGCAAAGACCCAGTGAGAGACAGGGACAGAGAATGAGAGAGTGGGAAAGAGATTGAGAGAGAGAGAGACAGAGACTCAGAGAAAGGAAACGAGATTCAGAGGGTGTAAGTCAAAGACTTAGAGAGAGGCAGGGACGGAAAGTGAGCGAGAGACAAAGAGAGAGAGACAGAGATCCACAAAGAGGGAAGGAACCCAGAGGAAGGGGTTAGAGATGGAGACAGAGACTCAGAGGGAGGGGGACAGAGACCCAGAGAGGGACAGATACAGAGACCCTGAGAAAAAGAAGGGCAGTGAAAGAAGTGGGAGCCAGGTCAGGAGTGAGGAGGGCCGGGAACCTTTGAGGATTTCCTATTTACAGGACAGAAGCAAGGATGTCACATGGACTATTTAATAGTGTGAAGATGATGTGAAATAGCCCCCCAATTTATTTTTTTCCCCACTGTGATGTGAGTGAAAGTTTACAGAACAAAAGCTTATCCACAGCCATTCATACATTGTACGGGCTTTTTTTAATAGTAAAGATAAATTTATCAGAAAGATACATCCTCAAAGAGCCAGACCTCACTCCTCGTAAAGAAATAGGCAGAGAGGCCACTTTATGCTTCTTGAAAAGGTTTGCAAACCCCATATTGTAACAGCATACTTCCACGCCCCCCCCGTGTGTTCCCCTGTTTCCACTTGTACTTCTTTCTACCAAATGCTGCCTTCTGAGCTTGTCCCAGGGACAATGCTGCTCTTCTGATGACACAACATACCTGCTTGTTCTACAGAGCGTGTCCCTCCCCGGTGCTATTGATTATCTTATTAGATCTGTGTTATTGTTTGGCTGCAAGTTGCGTTACAAAGGACACTGTCCTTCTCTGTGAGATCTGACTCAGCTCTAGGTGACAAAGTTCAGGGAAAGAAGCTCTGTGTGGGTAACTGATGTCAGGACTAAACAGGGAAGTTAAAAATAGAATTATGTATTGATTATCTGTTCCTCTTAGACCCCTGGCTTTGTCTTCTCAGACCCAGGCTGTTTGAGTAAAAATCATCTTCTGTATGTCAGTCAGGGTCAGCTCCATGTTCTGCCTGTCTTTCCAACCTCAGTCTTCACACCAGACTCTGTTGGAGTCTCTTCCAGACCACCTGTCCACAGTTCCGTCTGTCTCGGCCTTGAATTCTGTCTGGCTTTCTGGGGCTTTTAAAGACAGTGAAATCACAAGGTCTTGGGGAATTCTCAGCCATGCCAGTAGACATTCCCAGGGCAGTGTTTAGAACACTCCTGCTTTCTTTCCAATTAGGACAGAACCTCCCTTAATCATTTGACCACCCATCTTCCTATCTAGAATGGTAACAGAAATACCACAAGTGGGGCAGCCTTAACAAAACCGGGATTCATTCTCTCACTGTTTGTTCAGGAGCTGTAGTGGTTGTTTTGTGTCTTCCTGTCAGAATCCATTCGCAGCAGACCATCCAGTGACTTTTCAGAGGCTGTAAGTCGCATGAGAGGAGACTCCCCATCTTTCTCCCATGGAGCTGCTTGTGGATTCAAACTGCCTGCCTTTGGGTTGGCAGTGTAACTCCTTCCCCACTAGGCCACCAGAGCTTCCTGTTTAGGACCTGATAAATTCATGCTTCAAACTCCATGAGACTGCATTCTCTGTTTATCTGCTCAGAGGGAAAATCCTTGTCAGCAACCCTTGAGTCTAGGTGTTTCCCTGCATAGGGATCCTGGGGTTTTTTTTGGGTTTTTTAATTTATTTTATTTTATTATTTTTTTGTGTGTACGGTCAAATCAGATCTGACTGGTACAGGAGGAGATTGTTCCTCCTTCTCCAGCAGAGCATCTGGTGGATTCGAACTGTGCACTTCTTGGATTGCAGTGCAGCTTCTTGCCACTAGGCCACCAGAGCTCGCCGGACCCTGGGTTTAAAGACACTTTCCCCCCAACCCCGATTGAGTCATTTTATCTACACTAAGTATTGTTGTTGTTGTTGTTGTTGTT
>NW_006399986.1:4204534-4208543 GCF_000299155.1 Elephantulus edwardii | reverse complement strand
TTGCTCTTGAGTACTTTAGAGAGGTCCCTAACAGCAGACTTTCCAATAGCAATATGCTTTTTTATTTCCTGGCTGCTGGTGCCAAGAGTGCTGACCGTGGAGCCGAGCAAACTGAAGCTGTGAACAATCTCAATCTCTTCGCCATCCATCCTGATGCTACCAGTTGTATTACAGCCCTAGAAAAAAGACACCCCCTTAAAAAAAAAAAGAATCCCAGGATTTTCCCTCCTGTGTGGTTTTTGTCTCGCTTCCTCATGGACCTTGAGGTCAGCTGAGGATTATTCAGCCACTTTCCTAGATCTTTGAGCTGCAGATCAAATCTGGGGCAGATGACGCCACGCTTGTTTAACCTGCCTGTGAGGCTGACAATCATTTTTTCTCCCAGCTCTGTGATCATCAACAATTACAGATTCGCCAATGAAGCCTCACTTTGTCATCACTACTAGGAACCCAGCTATGACTTTGAAGCACGGCCTGATAAGAACCTGGCACTTGCCTCTCTTAACTTGGCGTTGTTGACGTTCTTGAGAGAGTCAGCCAGGACATTCATGTTCAAGAGGAAGGGCATTATGGCAAACCAGGCCAACTCTGCTCTTCTTTCTGATCTGATCTGATCTTTGATCTCTGATGGATTCTCCCTTATTGCTTGTAATTTAAAAGACCCTGCAGCCCACACCCCAGGGAAACTCGCCTTACATCCAATTCATGAGGGTTGTGGCTGAGGGAGGGTGCTGCACTGCACTTTAATCCCCTTCCAGGTGGCCAGGGCTGACCACATCAGGATGACGGCGTCATTACATAACTACCACATGACCTCACCAATTAATTGCAAAACCACCGAAAGTCATGACTCAGTCAAGACGAAACTAATTTTTCAGGGACACAATTCCATTCATGACCATGACCAAAAGGCATTCACCCAAATTCTCACAGTGTCTTCGGTTTTTATGTATCTGGGGCCTTAATTTGTAGGGAGCTGCGTGGCTCACCCAAAAGTGGTTGGTGCTTCTCTCTGGTCCGAATCCACCACGGATTGCTTCCAAAAGTGCTTCTGAGAGATGACCATTCAAAGTCATGACAGGGGGAAGGAAGGGACCTCGGTCCACGTGCCTGGAGCAGTCCATGCAGAGTCATTGGGACCAGGAAGTCCCGCCCCTCACGGCCCCAGAAGGACTTTCAAGCTGTCACCGTGTCAGGGAATCTATGGGGAGATCTTTTCCACCTCCAAGTGCTTTTGTGAATGGACAGGAATAGTCACAGCTGTTTGTTCTTTGTTAATGTTCAATTCCCTTTCAAGGCACACGCTTTCTCCTGAACATTCCGCAGCTGCTTCCACAGCTAAAAATAGCACTTCACAGCATTTCACAATTCCACCTTCTCCAAACATTTGACTGCAGATGAGTGTCTACACTTTTAATTTTTTTTTTATTTTATTTTACTATTTTGTGTGTGTACTGTCAAATTGGATCTGACTGGTACAGGAGGAGATGGCCCCTCCTTCTCCAGCTGAGCATCTGGTGGATTCGAACCACGTCCCCCTTGGATTACAGTGCAGCTTCTTGTCACTAGGCCATCAGAGCTCCCTTGAGTGTTATGTATACACTTTATGTGGTGGTTAATACATTTTAACTGTGTGTGGTTAATACACTTTAACTGTGTGTGATTAATACAATTTAACTGTGTGGTTAATACACTTTCACTATGTGGTGGAACCCGGCTGCTATTCTGGTCAGTCAAGTCTGACTGACTCTCAGAGACCCCGTAGGACAGAAAACTGCCCCCCGCCCCCCAAAAAAAGAAAACTGCCCCATAGGTATTCTTGGCAGGAGTCTTTATGGGAGAGCTCTGGTGGTGTATGTAGTGTGTAGAAATTTGAACCAGGTGGCTGGTTCGAGTCCATGAGCTGCTCCGCCGGAGGCAGACAGGCAGCCTCCTCCTGTTTAATTTACAACCTCGGAACGCCCTCTGGAGGGTCAGCTCCATTGGGCTCCCACTGGTAACAATGAGCTATTGAATTGAAACTTTATGGGGCAGATTGCCAGGTCTTTCCCTTGGTGTCACTGGGTCTTTGGGTTTGAACCACCAGCCTCTCAGTTGGCTGCTAAGCGCTTAACTGTTGGGCAACGAGAGTGGGTTGTGTTGTTTTCTTTTTCTGGTGTTTTAAAAATCACCATAGTCATGGAGGCTGAACAGTAAAGTGGAGCTGGAGGGGGGGAAGGATTGCATCACAATGAAAGAGTTTTCCTATTACTTTTCAAGGCGAAGAGTGAATTGTGGGGGAGAAAAATGCAACAATGAATGACTGGAAACTCTATGCCTCTGTAAACTTTCATTAAAATAATAATAATAATTATTATTTTTTTTTAAAAACCCACTACAGTTGTGAGTTAATTCTACCTCGGATCACATCTCTTTCCATTTCAGAGACTGTGCTTCTTTACAGAGAGAGGCTGCCTATCTTTCTCCTCAGAGCGGCTAGAAGATTCGAACCTCTGAGCTTTTAGACAGCAGTGAGGCACATTTCGTACTATGCCACCAGAACTCTTGTCCTGGGACAGTTAGGTGCTGTTGAGCCAACTTCAACTCGTAGCAGCCCCATGGACAACAGATCAGAACCTTGGCCTCTCTCGCGCCCTGCTGTTCTCAGGTGCTGGTGAGTTGAGTAGGACACCCAGTGACCCTCTGAGCGACAGACTGTCCAGCGTTCACCATCACCATCCCTTATACTTTTGAGCCCATAGTTACAGTCACTGCGTCAATCCACCTCCCAGAGGGCCTTCCTTTCTCTCTCTGACCCTCCCCCTGTCCAAGCGTGATGCCCCTTTGCAAGGACTAGCTTATTCCAACAACATGCCCAAAGTACGTGAGATGAAACCTCCCCATTCTTTCCTCTGTGAAGGCACTTTCTCCAAGACTTACTTGTTTGTTCTCTTGGTGGTCCTTGGAAGATTCCATACTCCTCTTCACCTCCACAACTCAAAGGCATTGATTCTTCTTCTGTCATCCTTGTTGAAAATAACCAAGTCTTAAAACAAACAAAAAAACCAACAAACTCAAGTTGTATATTTGGCAGATTAAACTTGGCATTATCTTAAAAAAAAAATAACCAAGTCTTAGGCCAGGCACACCTTAATCTTTAAAACTCTGTGGCCAGCTGCCCTGCAATCCCAGAGGCACACAGTTCGAATCCACCAGATGCTCTGCTGGAGAAGGAGGGACAATCTCCTCCTGTACCAGTCAGATCTGATTTGACGGTACATACACAAAAAAACAATAAAATTTAAAAAAAAATTAATAATTAAAATAAAACCAAACCAAAAAAACCCTCTGTGGCTTCTCTAGAAAGTAAAACCATGAGGGGTGGGCAGGGAGGAAATTGTGCAACAATGAATGAATGGGGGGGAGATGAATCCATATCATCTCACTCCAGTCAGAATAGCAAAATTTTTTTTTTAGAATAGCAAAATTTAACAGAGCAGCAAACATCAAATGCTGGCGAGGTTGCAGAGGAACTGGAACGCTTATTCACTGTTGGTGGGAGTGTAAAATGGTGCAACCACTGTGGAAGGCAGTATGGAGCTTTCTCAAAAAGTTGCAAATAGAGATACCATTTGACACAGCAATTCCATTACTAGGAATATACCCTAAAGAGACCATGACTGACACCCAAGCAGATATATGCACACCCATGTTTATTGCTGCTTTGTTCACAATAGCAAAGAGTTGGAAACAATTCTGCCCATCAAAAAATGGATAGAGAAGCTGTGGTATATTTACACAGTGGAATACTATGCTGCATTGAAAAACAAGGACCTCATGAAATATTCTACAAAATGGGTGACCCTGGAGGACATTATGCTGAGTGAAGTATCTCAGTCACAAAAGGACAAATATTGCATAGCACCACTGTTGTAAAATAGGACTGACCTTGGGGTTGGGGAGAGACTGAGAAAGATGGGTTCGATAATGTATACTGCATTGAAACAGATGAGGGAGAAAACTGTTTAAA
>NW_006399986.1:4185328-4188246 GCF_000299155.1 Elephantulus edwardii | reverse complement strand
GTTGTACATAGGGTCGCTATGAGTCGCAAGCGACTCGACGGCACATAACAACAACAACAGTGTCTCCTTGCTCTGTTTTGATGACTGCCTGTTGGCCCAAGTATAGGTGTCGCATTAGCACAATCAAATGTTCTGGGATCCCCATTTTTCTCAGAGTCAGCCGTAGCAGGGAGTACCAGAGGAAGGTCTATCTGTGCTTCGTTGACTATGCAAAAGCTTTTGACTGTGTGGATCACAACAAGCCTATGACTGACTCTGAAAAGAGCTCTCTTAGACGTGTATAAATTGTTGAAATGGCATATGCTTTTTAAAAAAGTTTTATTATTTTTTTTTGTACGTGTACCATTCAAATCAGATCTGACTGGTACAGGAGGAAATTGTCCCTCCTTCTCCGGTAGAGCGTCTGGTGGATTCTAACCGTGTACCTTTGGGATTGCAGTACAGCTTCTTGCCACTAGGTCACCAGAGCTCCCCGAAATGGCATATGCTTTTTAAACGTATGGGTTTGTCACAATGAGAGCGCTGGTGGCTGATGGTAAGGAGTTGCTCCTCTAACTCAAAGGCAGTTGGTTTGAGGTAACCAGCTGCTCCAGGCAAAGCGAGATGAGCAGTCGGCTCGTGAGTGATTTAGTGTCTGAAAACTCACCGGAGGGCCAGCTTTTGTTGTCATGTATTGTAGAGTTGGAACTGACCCATCGCTGGCTCTCTGGCGCAGTTTCAGAGGCAGTTAATCGCCTGGGAGAGGAGATTGCCCATCCTTCTGCTGCAAAGCAGGTGGTGGCCTCGAACCGCGTGCCTTCAGGATTGCAACACAGCCTCTTGCCTCTAGGCCAACAGCGCCAACGATTAGTTGCTTTCAGTTAGACACACATGCCAACAAAAACAGCGAAGGATAACTCTCCTGTGAAACATTTGAGGTTGCTCTAAGCTGGACTCAACTCCCTGGCATGGGGTTTGTTTTCTTTTTGGGGGGTTTGAAGATGTTGAAATCACATTGGAGCCATGTGGCTTCACGTTGGGTGTTTCCCCTGGCAGGTGTGCCTTCTGGGTGGCTATCTTATCAGCAAGAGAACAGGCAAGTAGAACATCTCACCCAAAGGAGCGAGGCTCTGTCTACGAAGCGGAGATCGCCAAGACATTCCCACAGACTACAAGATGAAACTTCTAGAAAGGAAACATCCCGGGAAACTATAGTCAATCAAATGAAAATTTGAGGAAGAGTTTGTAGTGCAGTGAACTGCTTTTTTTTTTTATTTTTCTTTTTTCCCTAAGGCTCTATTTCTTTTTTCTTTTAAATGAATTTTTAAAACATGTTAGTTATGGTTTGAATCCACCAGATGCTGTGCTGGAGAAGGAGGCGTAATCTCCTCCTGTTCCAGTCAGATCTGATTTGACGGTTGTTGTTGTTGTTAAGTGTCGTCGAGTTGTAGGCGACTCGTAGCGACCCTATGAACGAAAATCCTCAACATTTGTGTGACTTTCATCCTTTCTCCAGGTTCATAGGGTTTCCAGAGGCAAGTTATTTACAGAAGCGGATGCCACTCCTGCTTCCAAGCGCCACCAAACACTGTCCACCATGGGTAACCGTTATCACATTTGACACATCAGTGTCACAGTGTTCAGCTTCACAGCGACCACAGTTACCTCTCTGTACAGCAAGTGGACACACCAGGGCTATACGACCTAGAAGAATGTTTCACCAAAGACAATGAAAAACAGGCCAGAGGGCTGCAGATTAGAATCACTCACCCTTGTCTTGGTAGCATCACTTTCGGTCCACTAGGCCAACTGGTCTCTCTCTATGTTGTTAAGTGCCATCGAGTCACAGGCGACTCACAGAAAAAAAAAACAATTAAAAAAATATTCATTTAGGTTTCTAATAGCAACTGACAGATACAAATAAGAGATATGAAAACTGGAAGATTGGTGTTGTTAAGCGCCATTGAGTCAACTGGGGCTCATAGTGACCCCATGAATGATGGGTTTTAATCTTGCCGTATTTTGTTCTATCCTCATCGTCTCCGACATACTTGAACTCATTGGCACAGTCACAGTGTCAGTCCATCTCACTGAGAGTCTTCCTCGCTTTTGCTCACTTTCCACCTTTCCAAGCAGTATGTCCCTCTTCAAGACCAGCCCCTTCTAACAACATGCCCAAAATAGATGAGACAAAACCTTACCATCCTTGCCTCCAAGGAGCACCAGGGCTGCATTTTCTCCAAGACTCATGTGTCTTTTCTCTTGAGACCTTCAGGATTGTTCTCCAACACCATGGTTCAAAGGCAGAACTATAATATTACGTGAAAGGTATTACATAGTTGTTGTTATGTGTCTTCGAGCGGCCTGCAACTCATAGTGACCCTATGTACAGCAGCCCTAAGCCTTGCTTTATCCTGTGCCAATCTCACTGTCTCTGACACTCCCATCCCGATTACCCCAGTCACTGAATCAATCCACCTCATGGAGGGTCTTCCCCTCCTGTGCTGTCCCTCCACCCTCTCACCCATGACGTCCTTCTCCAAGGACTGGTTCCTCCTTGCAACATGTCCAAAGTATGTCAGACAGAGAGAACTTCAGAATCCTTACTTCCAAGAAGCATTCTGGCTTCACCCTCTCCAGGACGAACCTGTTTGTTCTCCTAGCAGTCCATGGTATATTCAATACTGTTCTCTAGCACCACAGCTCAAAGGCATCAACTCTTCTTCTATCATCTCTAGTCATTGTCCAGCTCTCTGATGCACAGTAGAGTAATTGCAAAGACCATGGCCTGTATCAAGTGCACCTTAGTCTCCAGAGTGACATTGTTGTTGTTATGTGCCATCGAGTCTCTTGCGACTCATAGCGACCCTATGTACAACAGCCCTAAACTCTGCTCTGGCCTATGCCAATCGCAGTCTCTGACACTCCCATCCCAATTA
>NW_006399986.1:4178236-4184735 GCF_000299155.1 Elephantulus edwardii | reverse complement strand
TGCATTCCTTGACCCTCTGCAGCAGGTGCTTCAGGTCAAGCTGGCCATAACCTGGAAAAAAATGCAGAGAGGGATATTTGATCTCAAGTGCCAGTGTAGATTGCTGCAGTTTGACAGCTTGTTTTGAGCTACACTTTGTTGATGGCTGCAGCTCCTCGAAGTCCCAACTGATGAAGAAGACATCAAGCCACATCCTCATCTTATCAAGAGTACTGGCTTGATAGTTCTAGGAGAGAAAGGGTAACTTACAGCCGAGGATCTCTTTAAAGTTCTAAAAAGCAAGGACGTCAGTGTAAAGACTAAGGTGCACCTGACTCAAGCCATAGTAGTTTCAATTGCTTTCTCTGCATCTACGAGTTGGATGGTGAATAAGGATGACAGAAGAAGCATCGAAGGCTTTGACTTGTGGTGTTGTACTGCCAAAAGAACAAAAAAAGTACGTCTTGAAGGACGTGCAACCAGAGGGCTCCTTAAGAGGCAAAGCCAGTGAAACTTCGTTTAATTTTGGGCATATTTTTTAAACTTTTATTATTTTTGTCTGTACACCATCAAATCAGATCTGACTGGTACAGGAGGAGATTGTCCCTCCTTCTCCAGCAGAGCATCTGGTGGATTTGAACCGTGTACCTCTAGGATTGCAGTGCAGCTTCTTGCCACTAGGCCGCGAGTGCTCCCCTCATTTTGGGCATGTTTTTAGGAGAAGCCAGTCACTCAGAGAAAGTTGGAGGTTGAGAGAAAGAGAAGATGACGTTAATAAGGTCCAAATTCACACGTCCAAATTCAGCTGCCTCTTCATAGCTGTACCCTTACTTGTGATCATTTTGTGGTCCCCATAAGAGAGTATTTACTGCCTCTGAAAACCCGCCGGAGGGTTGATTCTGACTCAAGTGAACACAAGAACAACATATACATATTTTCTCAAGGATTTTTTTCAAGAGGTGACTCTGGAGAGGCTAATGCAAACAAGCTGTCAGCAGGCAGGATTTGAGACTGCTGCCTTCAGAAGTGGTCAGCGCTCCAGCCGTCCTTGTTGGCGGCAAGAATGGCATAAGGATGGTTTTGGAGAGCAATGGGTCGCAGTCAAGGAAGCCTGCAGGCTATCGGATCAAGTGTGCAGAGCATACCTTCGGTGCAGTCAGTATCCCTAAAGAGACTTCCAGACATCTGATCTGGCCAGTAACGACCTTGCCAGAACTCCTTCTGATCTCACTTACATCATAGGAGCTAGAATTTACTACACATCTGACAGTTACCTTCCACTGAGGATTAGCACACATTTTGAGGGCTTGGTGACCTAGTGGGTAAAGACTTGTACTGCTGATTATCCAAAGACAAGTTGTTGGAATCCACCAGGTTCTCGGAGAGAGAAAGATGGGCTAACACAGCATCTGAAAATCTGCTAGAGAATCAGCTATGACCTGCTCCCGGCTCCACAGAAGGGAGTTTATTTAGTTTTTCAGTTAACATTTTTGGTTGTTGTTCTTGTTGTTGGCTATTCCATGGGGAAAAAAAGGAAGCTCTGGTGGCCTCGTGGAAAGAGGCTGCGCTGCAACCCCATAGGCACATGGTTCAAGGCCACCTTCTGCTCCCTGGGAGAAGGATGGACAATCTCCTTCAATGTGATTAACTGCCTCTGAACAAACCTATAGGAAAAGGAGTTCTGGTAGCCCAGTGGCAAAGAAGCTGCCCTGCAATGCTGAAGGTATGAGGTTTGAATCCACCAGATAGATGTTTTGCTGGAGAAGGAGGGGCAATCTCTCCCTGTGCCAGTTGGATCGGTTTGACGATACAAAACAAGAAAAAAGAAAACACCCAGAAACAACTTACAGGATATGGTGCACAACAACAACAGCATTCCATGAAAAACAAAATAATACGAGTTTAGATGGTTTATGCAATACTTGATTTCTGAGCTTCAGAAAGATGTCAAACTTCTGAAGAAATTACAGGCAATTAAATGTTCTGGATTCCCATCCTTCTCAATGTGAACCATAATTAATTTGTTATTATTTGGACAGTCAAATGCCTTTGTGTAGTCAATAAGCATAAATATAAACATCTTTCTAGTAGCTTCTGCCTTCAGCCAAGATCCATCTGGCATCTTGCAAGGTTCTCTCTCATCTAAGGCCTCTTCTGAATCCAGCTTGAATTCGTAGCATTTCCCGGTGGATGTACTTTTTTTTAAGCTTCCTGTTATCAGTTTTAATGGTATTCTTTTTTAAAAAATTTTCTTTTCTTTTTAAAAATTAATATATTTTACAGATAATTTAATGAAAGTTTACAGAAAACATGGATTTCCATTCATTCCTTGCTGCACCTCAGTTCTCATTTTCTCAGAGTAGATTCCAAGGAGTAGAATAGCTGGGTCATAATGGAATTTACATGTTTAGCTTTTAGAGAAAGAGACAAACTGCCTTCCAGGATGGTTGTAGCATTTTATAATCCCACTTACAATGTATAAGAGTTCCTTTCTCGTCACATTCTCTCCAACAGTTATTGCTTGCTGTCCCTTGCCACTGTTTACTGAGGTGAGAGGGTATCTCATTGCGCTTTTGATTTGCATCTCTCTTATTGCCAAGGATTTGGAGCATTGCTTCATGTGTCTGTTGGCCATTCGAATAGCTTCCTCTGTGAAAATTCTTTCCATGTCTTTTGCTCAATTTGTAACTGGGTAATCAGTCCTTTTCTTGTGGAGGGCCAGAAGCATTCTTACAATAATGTGGGGTTTTTGTTCATTATTATTATTACTGTTATTATTTATTATGTGTGTGTCCTGTCAAATCAGATCTGACTGGTACAGGAGGAGATTGTCCCTCCCTCTCCAGCAGAGCATCTGGTGGATTCGAACCACATACCTCTGGGATTGCAGTGCAGCTTCTTGCCACTAGGCCACCTGTACAATAATGGTTTTATACAATAGCTCCATTTTGGGAAATCCTTGGTAAAGGATCAAAGATTGGTTATATTCCAGAGTGAAAAACCTGAGTATTGTGGATGTACGCGTCCAGACATTTTTAAATCCTCTTCCCCAACATTTTCCTTGTATGTGATATTAATTTATTAATTAATCATCCTTCTATTATTTTATAGTTATATTATTCATTATAAATTACTTTCTTATTTACTGATTTATTAATAAGTAATTTCCTCATTCTGCGGATCAATCTTTTTGGGGGGATGGGAATAAATATGGAACTCTTGCAGATTATACCGAATGCATCCTCAGAATCTATTCCTTTTTCTAACGTCTCTGGATTTAGCACTGGTAACCTCTCTGGCGAGAGGTAATTCATGGTCGCTGTGATGCTAAACATTGTGACACTCATGTGTCAAATGGGGTAATGGTCACCTATGGTGGATAGTGTATGGTGGAGCTCCCCGATTCAAACAAGCTTGGAAGCAGGAGTGGCATCCACTTCTGAAATGGCTTGCCTCTGGGAACTCTATGAACAGTGCCCAGATCTTTCATTCATAGGGTCACTATGAGTCGTCTACGACTCAAAGCCACACCTCTGTGGCCTGGACAAGTCTTCTAGAGTGAGGAAAATTTCTTTCAGTAGGGTGATTCAGAGTTTATGCAAATAAATCTTCATTACTTTTGCTCCTTAACTGTTGGCATGTCCACGAAGCTCTACACTTTACTTTTTCTTTCACCTGAGATAAGGGGAGCCTAGCTCAGCCTGGATTTTACTCACCTTCTCGCTGTTGTTAGGTGCCGTTGAGTCTAGTACCACGCATAGCAGCTTGAACGGACTTGAACCCTATTCTATCCTGTGCCATCTTCACCATCTCTGATACACTCGCACCCATTGCTGCAGAAACCACATCAATCTACCTCATCAAGGGTCTTCTCTTTCACTGACCCTCTATCTTTCCAAGCATGATGTCCCTTTCCATGGAATAGCCTCTCCTAGCAACATGTCCAAAGTATGTAAGATGAAGCTTTGTCATCCTTGCTTCCTCCGGTTGCACCTTTTCCAAGACATACCTGTTCATTCTTTTGGTCATCCCCGGGGCAAATTTCATACTAAATATTTATAATAAACCAAATGCGATATCGGGATATGAAGGAAGCTTGGATACAAACTGGAATTCACCCTGAAGCACTGAAGCAGACTTTAGATGTTTACAGGGGTAGGCACTAAGGCAAACCTTAAGTGTTTACACATTCTTGTATTTGCTAACCCCTCCCTCCTGAGTCAAGCAGAAGGCTTTCAATAGAAAGAGCTTAGCTTCATTTGCATAGAATTCTCTTTGTGATTTGCTCCCTGGTAACTCTCAATAAAGACACAGGGAAGCTGGGTTGGGGCTTCAGTTGTTCCAACTGTTTACGTCCTGCTTTATGTCTGTTAACTTATACATTCTTGGTTTTTGTTGTTGTTGTTGTTATGTGCCGTCGAGTTGCTTGCGACTCATAGCGACCCTATGTATAACAGCCCTAAACTCCGCTCTGTCCTGTGCCAATCGCACTGTCTCTGACACTCCCATCCCAATTATCCCAGTCATACTTCACCCTCGGTCAACAACACAGTACTCCTCTCCAGCACTACAGCTCAAAGGCATCAATTCTTCTCCTGTCATCCTTGTTCATTGTCCAGCTCTCTGAAGCATAGCGAGTAATTGAAAAGACCATGGCCAGAGTCAGATGCATATTAATCTTCAAAATTACTTCCTTGCTCTTCAGTATTTCAGAGAGGACTCTGACAGCAGACTTGCTCAATGCAATATGCATTTTGAACTTCTGACTGCAGGAAACTAAGGCACTGACTGTAGATTCTAGTAAGATGAAATCATTAACAGTTTCAACTCTTTCTCTGCTTACCATGATACTGCCTATTGGCCCAGGAGTAAGGACTTTTGTTTTCTTTTTTCCCCTCTGCTTTTTAAAAAGCTTTATTCTGACTTATTTACAAAGTTTGAATACATTGTTTTTCACAAAAGATCACAAAGATAATTTTTTTCCCACAAAAAAGGGAAGCCATTTCCTTCACCCCACCCCCCATTGTATTGTGTAACTGTCAGAATAGGATTCATTGGAGGGTGAAAGAGGGAAAGAACCCTTTAGAGTAGTGAGAGAAGATCTTCACCCTGAAACCTACAGCGTCCCTTTTTAGTAGGAAGTAGCTAAGAGAATACGCCGTCCCCTTTTCCTTATGAATCAGGGTGAAGTCTCTCTCAGGGAGGAGTGATAGGGAATGGCAAAGGACACACTGACAAAGGAGATTAATCAGAACTGGCTTTGACAAGTACTGTGGCAATGGGACAATTAAAACAGACTTTCAAGGGGGAAAAAAAGAGGAATGAACTTGGGGGGGTAGAGAAAATAGTGCAACAATGAATGAATGGAAATCCAAAATCTCTGTAAATGTTCATTAAAATTAATAAAATTGAAGGGAGCTCTGGTGGCCTAGTGGCAAGATGCTGCACTACAATCCTAGAGGTGAGCGGTTCAAATCCACAAGATGCTGTGATGGAGAAGGAGGGACAATCTCCTCCTGTACCAGTCAGATCTGATTTGACAGTACACGTAAAAATAATACAATAAAAATTTAAAAAAGAATAAAATTTAATAAAAAAAACAAAGAGGGAAAGAAAATAACTGGTACCGAGAAACAAGCAGATTTTTTTTTAAAAAAAATTCATTTCCAGGCTAGCCTACTTTTTATTTAATGCAAATTACAGTACCAGTTAACCATTTCCAAACTAAGTCACATAGAACGAAATGTATTTACAAGGAAATAGAGAGGGAGGAGAAAACCAAAACAAAACATTGAGCACACTTTTCACAAACATGTTTACATTTAAAATGAAAATAAAATCAGTCACAGAGACATTCAAGCAGTAATGATGTTATACAGATTTTCCTTTTCCTTTTTATCAAGACAGATTTGCACAAGTGTTTGCAATAGTTTGTATACAACCCACAGTCCTTTCCATATCTATATTTATTTATTTCTATTTTGTTTTAGATTTGTTTTTGAGATGGAAGTGCTCACGCTAATTAGTATGTGTACAGGCCCAAGTGATCCATTGGCAACACATTACAAATGCAAATTTTACAGGCGAGCCCATTTTCATACATCTATCTGTATCTGCCTGCAGACAGATATAGTAAGAAAACCAAACAAACAGTAAACAACAACAACAAAAAAAAAAAACTTTAAAAGTTAGCATGAGGAAGTCTACTTTGTCAAGCTAACCCCTTATGTTCCGGTTGTTGCATGGTCTCAGAGGGAAGCCAAAATGAACAGGAGCTGAGAAAGTCAGAATGATATGCCCACAATTAGGGGCAGTCTCTTTTTATAGGGGTCTTGGGGAGGACTAGGGAAAATGGTACCTCTTGGAATCTGGGGCTGTTAATTAACTCAGGTCGGGGCTTCCTGATCAGGCCCAGAGCCTTGTCATGATTTGTCCTTTGGTCTGGTCTTTGTCCTGGCTGCCCTTGAAACCATCACATTTCTCAGGGAGTGACTAGGCGTGGGGGCAACTGCTATATTTT
>NW_006399986.1:4175628-4176991 GCF_000299155.1 Elephantulus edwardii | reverse complement strand
GAACACTGTGACACTCATGTGTCAAATACAATAGCGGTGGTTCCCCATGGTGGACAGTGTTTGGTGGAGCTCCCTGATTAAAAGAAGCTTGGAAGCAGGAGTGGCATCCACTTCCATAACAGCTTGCCTCCAGAAACCCTGTGAACCTGGAGAAAGGATGAAAGTCACACAAGTGTCGAGGACTTTCGTTCACACAGTCACTATGAGTCGCCTACCACTCGACGGCACCTAACATAGAGATCAGTTTGCCTAGTGGACCGAAAGTGATGCTACCAAGCCAAAGGTGGGTGACTCTAATGTGTGACCCTCAGTCTTCTAGGTCGTATAGCCCTGGTGTGTCCACTTGCTGTACAGAGGTAACTTGTTGTTTCTGTGAAGCTGAACACTGCGACACTAATGTGTCACATGCGAGAATGGTCACCCATGGTGGACAGTGTTTGGTGGAGCTCCCCGATTAAAACAAGCTTGGAAGCAGGAGAGGCATCCACTTCTAAAATAGCTTGCCTCTGGAACCCCTACAAACCTGGAGAGAGGATGAAAGTCACACAAGTGTTGAGGACTCTCGTTCATAGGGTAGCTATGAGTTGTCTACAACCCGACGGCATTTAACAACAACAACAATAAACGTCTCTCTTCAGAGCATGGAAAAGCCTAGACTCCTGTCACTCTGTTCTTACTTAACAGAAGGAAGAAGTCAAATTTAAGGAGCACACTGGAGGCATTTTCTTGGCCATCATATTTGAAACGATAGTCTGACAATTCACCTCCAATTCCTTGGGTCAAAAAAGTCCTGTAGTTCTTTTCCTGACAGCATATATGGAGTCATCTGCAGGGGTAGAAGAGGGGGGTTTGTTTTGTTTTGTTGGGTTTTCTTAAATTTTTTTATTATTATTACTGTCCTCATTTTATTGAAGAGGAAATGAAGTGTAGAAAAATCACACTTTGAGGGATCCAGGCCATAAATGGTAAAACTGAGTTTCTAATCAAATCGATTTCTTTTTTAAAAATTTTTATTATTATTATTAATTTTAATTAAAATTAACAGAGAATTTGGATTTCCATTCATACATTGTTTACACTTTCCTCCCTACCCATCTCTCCTCTCAGTTCACTCTTCTCTTTGAAGAGAAAAAAAATTCTTTCCTTGTTATATAATCTTCCATCCCCACCCCCCAAATCCACTTTACTATGCAGCTCTTATTCTAGACCCTTGCCATGAAAACAATAATTAATTATATAGGGACCTCTCAAGAGTACTGAAGAGCAATGACGTCAGGCTGGAGACTAAGGTGCGCCTGATCCAGACTATAGTCTTTGCAATTACATGCTATGCATTGGAGAGTTGGACAGTGAATAGGGATGA
>NW_006399986.1:4173293-4174332 GCF_000299155.1 Elephantulus edwardii | reverse complement strand
ATTTTGTGTAAGAAAACAGATTTATTTTAAATTAATGCTAACTTTTTCCCCATTCATTCATTGTTGCACCTTTTCCCTCCCCGCCCCCTCCCCAAAGCACACTATTTTTTACAAAAGTCATTTGACTTTCCTTCTGGGGAATTGTACAGTCACCTCTTGCCCATATTTGTATTGGATCATCGGTTTTGCTCTCCTCACGACTTCTAGGGTTCTGTATAAGTTAGGAAAGAAATAGCCCTTTGTCTGTAATCTGAGTGGTCAATATTCCACCCCGTTTTGTTATTTATCTACTGAGCTGGCTGGAGGCTTTTTGTTTGCTCACCCAAAGTTTGTTCTTTTGAGGAAAATGTTATATACATATATATAGTGTTGTGTGCATCTGGTCAGGACTGACCGACCCATAGCTGACGCCCCAGCAGACTTGCAGAGGCAGGAAATCACACAGGAGGAAATTGACCGTCTTTTCCCTGCGGAGCAGCTCCTGGTTCACACCACAGACCTTTGGGTTGGCAGCTCAGCTCCTTGATGATAAGCCCCCCGGAGCTATCTCTTACACATGCACGTGCATAGATTCGTGAGTCTTGGTCGTTTTTGTAATGTGAGCCTATGAACAATGGCTCTGAACCTGCCTTATCCTGAGCCAGCCTCCTTGCCTCTGACACACCTGATCTCATTGCCACAGTCACTGTGTTGAGTCGGGGATAATCACCCTTCCAAGCGTGGTGTCGTTCTCCGCGGACTGGTCCCTTACGGGAAGCCAAACTTTATACCAAACGTTATATGAAAACCCTTGTTCAGGAATTGAAGGGATTACAGATTTATAAGTTAGGATTTCTCCTGTGGCAGATCCCAGAAAATGAGTTGTTTGTTCCCTGCAGACAGGAGACAGGTAGGGCCCCCCTACAGAGGGAGTGTTACTTCCTGTGAAATACTTCCTGAGCTAGAGCATTAGGTTGACAATAGAGAAAAATGCAGCTTCATTTACAAAGAATTCATTTTATTATTTGCTTCCCCAGATTATCAATAAATACACAGAGAA
>NW_006399986.1:4171383-4172008 GCF_000299155.1 Elephantulus edwardii | reverse complement strand
ACTGAGATAATGGGGGTAGGTGTGTCAGAGACAATGAGATTGGCTCAGGATAACACAGGGTTCAGAGCTGTTGTACATAGAGCCACTAAGAGTCACAGGCAACTCAATAGCACATAACAGCAAGGGTGATGTGAAAACCCTCCCCGGTGGAGCCCAAAATAGTCATAATGACCTTTGTGCTGGTAATTGTGACATTGTGTAGGTTTCCAGGGCAGTTAATCATTATGGGAGGAGACAGCCCATCTCTGCTCCATCTGGTTTGAACTGCTGACCATCTGGTTAGCATCCCAGCCACTTGTGTGCCACACCCCCAGGGCACCTTTTCATGTCTGCAATAGCACAATAATAATACTTGCAAACCTACAAGAATTCCTGCAACTGACACAAACACAGAGTGAACAGGACCTGTTGGAAAACTCTTAGATTTGCTCTTGGCAAGGTTACCATATAATAACAATAACCTCTAGTACCTGAAATAAGGCTAAGTGCCCTTAAACTAGTTGTGCCTGTGTATGGCTAGAAGCCTGTAACTAAGGAACCATTTTCAGTTCTGTGTGATTTGCAGTGAATTGCTGAACCCAAGCAGCAAGATAGTGAAGGACAGAAGAAGGAGGAGGAGATGAAG
>NW_006399986.1:4147381-4170507 GCF_000299155.1 Elephantulus edwardii | reverse complement strand
GAGGAGGAGGAGAGATGGTGGAGGAGGAGGAGAGATGGAAGAGGAGGAGGAGAAGAGGTGGAGGAGGAGGAGAGATGGAGGAGTAGAGGTAGAGGTGGAGGAGGAGATGGAGGCGATAAAGGAGAAGGAGGAGGAGATCTAGAGGGAGGAGGAAGTAAAGGAGATGAAGGAGGAGGAGGAGGAAGAGAAGACAAAGGAGAAGGATGAGGAGATGAAGGAAAAGGAGTAGAGATGGAGGAAGAGGACATGGAGAAGGAGGAGCTGAGGTTAGAGTTGATGGAGTGGTCCAGCAGTTTGGAAGAGCTGGCTCTTTGCAACATCATTACTCTCCATCTCAGAGGATACAACTTTGTGCTGAGCCTTGTAGAATTTATGGGTGCAGGTGCCAAGCCACATGAAGATACCTGGGAGTCAAAGTCAAAGGAGACCAGACCAGGATCTTCCTCCAGAGCTGACAGGGAAAACACCTTCTGTAGGAGCTGATGCCTTGGATTGAGCTGTATATCCTCCCAAATGTGAGAAAACACATCTCTGTTCATTCACTCCATCCACATGTGATGTTTCTGTTATAGCAGCACTAAGAAAGTAAGACGGAATACCTTCAGGCAGGTATTAGGAGCTGAATGGTGTTCCTGGGGAAAAAAATATATTGCAGTCCTAACCCAAGGTCACCTATGACTGGGAAAGAGCATAACATTAATGAGACCACTGTTAATTGATTCAATGGCAGCTAACAACAATTCTCTCTCAAGGCAAATGATTGATAAGTTGGTGTCATGGATTGAATGGTTGTTGTTGTGAGGTTCCATCAAGTCAACTACAACTCACGGAGACCCCATAAACAATAGATGCGCATCTTGCCCTGTCCTGAGCTGTCCTCACTATTTCTGGTATGAGAACTGAATTGTGGGCCCCCAAAAATACATGTGTGTAATGATTTACTATGGAAATGCCATAAATGATTGCCCATGATCTGATAAACAAAGCAATTATAGGAGGATTGAAGGTAGGATGTAGCCCCCTATATTTCATGACAATCTTGATCCCATGAAAGAGTTTCCCTGAGGTGTGGCCTGTAACACCTTTTGTCTCATGAGAGATAAAAGCAGAGAGGGAGTGAGACAAGCAAGGAGGGGTAGAACTTAGTGCCAAGGAAGAATTTCCAGGAGTGGAGCGCTTCTCTCTGGACCCAGGTTCCTGCACCGCAAAGCTCCTTGACACCAGAGAAGGTCAACACCACACATGGAAGCATCCAAGGAACATTGGGCCTACAGATGGTGAAGGAAACAAGAAGCCTCCCCCCAACCAACACAGAGAGGCCCTTTCCCTAGATCTGATGTGTGGGAAGCCAAATTTCATACTGTTTGTTGTTTTTGTTTAATGCTGTTGAGTCGTAGACTCATAGCGACCCTATGAACTAACAGCCTGAGCACTGTTCGTACATAGAGTTTCCGGAGGCAAGCTTGCTGTACTCTAGTCACAAATGCTGTATCAGGACATGCAGGAGGCTCAGATACAAGCTGAAATTCACTCTGAAGCACTAAAGCAGACTTTATATATTTACAGAGGCAGGTGCTAAGGCAAACCTTACACGTTTACACAGTCTTGTATTGTATTTGCTAACCCCTCCCTCCTGAATCAAGCATAAGGTTTTCAATAGAAAGAGCTTAGCTTCATTTGCATAGAATTCTCTTTGTGGTTTGCTCCCTGGCAACTTTTAATAAAGGCACAGGGAAGCTGGGTTTGGTGCTTCAAACTGCTCGACCTCTGCTTTATCTCTATTTACTTATACATTCTTGGTGTTTTGTCTCATTATTGATATACTTTACCCTTGGTCGACAACACTGATGCCCTGAATTCTAACTTCCAGCCTCCTGAGTAATAGAGAATACATTTGTGATTGTCAAAGCCATCTTCTGTGTATCTCTGCTATAGCAGCTCTGCAGAACTAAGAGAGGTGGGTGGACACATAATTCACATAACAATGGACTCAAATGTAGCCTTAATTATGGAGATGACAAGGACATGGACCTTCATCATGGACATGACAAGGACGTGGCCACCATTTCTTTGAGAAGGTCGACATAAGTTTGAGCCAATTCAGTTGCAACTAGCAACACAGCCCCTCACCCTTCCGCCCCCGTCTCACCAAGACTGAGTTGAATCTGCTCCTTCTCCCTTGTAGATATCTTATATTCCCATCTCAGCCACTTCCCATTCCTGGGCAGAGTAAGAAGACATTCCTTCAACCCCTATGACCCTGACACCCTGCTCTGTATTCAGTCACTCTGTCCTCCCACCCGACTGGATTGTTGGGGAAGGAAAGGGGAGACTATCTCTGTTTTGTGACTTTAAATATACCAATGCTTTCTTTTCTGACTCCTTCTGAATTTTGACCCGGAGTCCAAATGCATTTTCCGCATCCAGATTTAAAGGGATTTTTCCATAGTTACTTTACTTACTTTTGCATTTTTTACGTTATATCTTAACTCCATTTGGAGTGTATTCAGCTAATTGTTTATCTCTTCATTACTTCCTTCTAAGTGGGTTGATAGGGTTTACTTTTTCCATTTTTGTTCATATTTATTTCTTTTTAATCAAAGTTATATATGCGCAGAATAAACAGAGGAAAGGGCTAAGTGTTCTCTTGAAACGTCAATCCCCTGTACTGGTTAACTATTAATTTCCTTTATTAGCGAAAAAAGACTGTTAAGCACTATGAGAGTCACACGACCCACTGACATGCAAGGACTGCTGGGAAATGTAGTCTTTCCCTAGGAATTATGGGTGTTGTGTACTATAGGGTCTGACTGGAAGCACCCCAGGTGACTAGAGTACAGCAAGCAGCCCTACAGGGTTTTCCAGGCAAGACTCTACAAGGGAGCAGAACACAAGGTCCATCACCCAAAGAGAACCAGAATGAGTTTGAACCACCAACCTTTGTGTTAGCTTTCTGATCACTTAACCACTGCACCACCAGGCCTCCTTGTCACTACGGAAAGGAACACAGAATCTCAGTTATTTCACAGCTACTTCCTCTGCCAGGGAAGTTCCTACATCTCAATGATGACTCAGCTCAAATCTTAATTTTAAAAAACAAACCTGCAAACAAGCTATCAATTCAACAATTTCCCTTTTTAAAATTTATATTTTATTGTAAGTTTATAAAGATCTTGGGTTTCCATTCATTCATTGTTGCACTTTTCTCCTTGCCTACCCCTCCCCCCCCCAATCACTCTTCTTGGAAAGAAAAAAAACCTCTTTCATTGTTATGCAATCCCTCCCCCCAAGTTGACTTCACTGTGCAGCCTTCGTTCTGGACTCCTGTCAAGACAATAATATTTAATAACATATCTCTTTAAATAGTTTTCTTCCTCATCTGTTTCAATGCAGTATACATTACTTGCTCCATCTCAGTTTCCTCCCAACCTAGATGTTAGTTCTGTTTTATAACTGTGGCACTATGCAGTATTTGTCCTTTTGTGACTGAGATACTTCACTCAGCATAATGTCCTCCAGGCTCACCCATTTTGAATAATACTGCATGAGTTCCTTGTTTTTCACTGCAGTGTAGTATTCCATTGTGTGAATATACCATAGCTTCTCTATCCTTTCGTTTGTTGATGGGCACTTAGGTTGTTTCCAACTCTTTGCTATTGTGAACAAAGCCGCGACAAACATGGGTGTGCATCTATCTGCTTGGGTGACAGTTATGGTTACTTTAGGGTAAATTTCCAGTAGTGGAATTGCTGGGTCAAATGGTATTTTTTTTATTATTTTATTCTTTTCCATGTGTCTGTACCGTCAAATCGGATCTGACTGGTACAGGAGGAGATTGCCCCTCCTTCTCCGGCAGAGTATCTGGTGAATTCGAACCGCCTATCTCTGGGATTGCTCAAACGGTATTTCTATTTGCAACCTTTTAAGAAAGGGCCATACCGCCTTCCACAATGGTTGCACCATTTTACACTCCCACCAACAGTGAATAAGGGTTCCAGTTTCTCCACAACCTCACCAGCATTTGTTGTTTGCTGTTCTGTTAAATTTTGCTATTCTGATTGGGGTGAGAAGGTATCTCATAGTTGTTTTGAGTCTTTGACCTTTTGTGATGGAAATGTCTTGCTCGGGTGGACACTTCCCCCTCCCCCCAACCATCGAGGAGCTGGGACAGTCTATATCCACGCACGCACAAGCAATGAAAACCGCCATAATTTTACCAAAGCAGATGGAAATTGGCTGTGATTGTCAAATTCAATCCAGTCTCAGCCGAAGTGCGTGTGGTCCACTCGGCTCTTAGCCCTTTGGTAGTCATTCTGCCGTTTTAAGATCTCCAAGGCTGTGGGCGGCTGTTCTAACCCACACAGGGCAGGGAGGGAAGTAAGAACTTTCTTATTTTGAAATGTTTCACAGGAGAAAGTTTGCCTCCTCACGAGAACTTGCAACGTATTGCTAATGGAAGAAGAAAAAAAGGGGAGGCCAGGTCTGCAGCGCGCAGAGATATATGCATGTCCACAGTCACTGCAGCCCTGGCTCCAATGGTCAGATCCACTCCCAATGCCTAACTCTTCTGAGTGCGTTAGAGCTGCGCTGGCAACCCAAAGGCAAGTGGTTCGAATCCAGCAAGCTCTCCGGGGGAGAAAGATGCACCATCTCCTCCCCTGTGGTTCATAGCTTCTAAAATCCTGCTGTGAGGGTCAAACAGCAACAAACCTTTGTAGGAAGAGACTTGCTCATTTTTCTCTGTAGAGCAGCTGGTGGATTTGAACCAACACCCTTTTGTTTAGCAGTCCTCACGCACTAGCTCCTTAGCTACAATAACGCAGAGAGAGAAACCATCTTCGTGTCCATCAATGGATGAATGGATAAGCAAACTATGGTACACACACACACCATGGACGGTTAAAGAATAACAAATTCATGAGAGGTTGCATAACACAGACGGGTCTGGAGGGCAATAAACTGAGTGGAATAAGTCAAATATTGGATGAATCCAAGACATATTCCTGGTTGGTTACCAGGCTTGGGAGGGAAGGGAGAGGAGAAGAAGTGTGAAAACAGTTTGGCCAGTTTATGGGCTGCAGAAGCGTCATAGACTCCACAAGGTGAGAGAATAAGACGGGTCAATAGCATTAAGCTGAGCGCTGTTGAGGTCTGACGTGAGGGTTCCCACCTCCTTCTAGCAATCCCGCCAAGGGTTCTCCCACAACTGTCCCATGCTGAGGCTGGATTCCCTGAGAACAGAAGCCCAAGGCTCTCCATCCACGATTCTAAGAAGCTGCCTGGCTGTACTTGTCCCAAGGCAATCTTGTTTGTTCTACTGGCTGTCTGTTGCATATTCCTTATCCTTTGCCAAGAGGACAGTTCAAAAGTGCCTGTTCCTGTCCAGCTTCCCTATTTGTTGTTGTTGTTATGTGCCGTCGAGTTGCTTGCAACTCATAGCGACCCTATGTACAACAGCCCTAAACCCTGCTCTATCCTGTGCCAATCGCACTGTCTCTGACACACCCATCCCGATTACCCCAGTCACTGAATCAGTCCTCCTCATAGAGGGTCTTCCTCTCCTGCGCTGTTCCTCTACTCTACCCAGCATGACGTCCCTCTCCAAAGACCTGTCTCTCCTTACAACATGTCCAAAGTATGTTAGATGGAGCCTCAGAATCCTTGCCTCCAAGTAGCAGCTTGGTTTAACCCTCTCCAGGATGAATCTGTTTGTTTTCTTGGCAGTTCAGGGTACACTCAGTACTCTTCTCCAGCACCACAGCTCAAAGGCATCAATTCTCCTTCTATCCTCCTTGGTCATTGTCCAACTCTCTGATTCATAACAAGTGATTGCAAAGACCATGGCCTGTATCAGACGCACCTTAGTCTCCAGAGAGACACCATTGCTCTTCAGTACTTTAGAGAGGTCCCTAACAGCAGACTTTCCCATCGCGATACAATTTTTGATTTCCTGGCTACTGGTGCCAAGAGTGTTGACCGTGGAGCCAAGCAGACTAAAGTTGTGAACAATCTCAGTCTCTTAATTTGCCTATTGCTATTTGGTGTCATTCAACTACCCTATGAAAAATAGATCTGCACCTTTCTCCATCCACTACCACCCTCCCTTCCTCAGCTATGTTTAAGCCCATTGTTGTAGTCACTGTGTCAACCCATTTTTGAAGGTCATCCTCTCTTCGACTGACCCTCTTTTTCCAAAGACTGGTACCTTCTGACAATATGGTCAGAGTATGTGAGATGAAGATTCCACATTGTTGCGTCAAAGGAACACGCAAGCTGCATTTCCTCCAAGACAGACTTGTTGGTTCTTTTGGCCGTCCATGGGACACTCAGCACTCTTCTCCAACTCCACAAATCAAAGGCATCAGCTCTTCTGTCTTCTTTATTCATTGTTCAGTTGAATATACAATGGCTTGCATCAGGCACACCTGTCTTTAACCTGGCATTCATGAAACACGGAAGGACCTCAAGTAAATTCTCTCTCATACTCTAGAAGGCTACGAGTCCAAACTCAGAGCTATACAGATTTCCATGTGCATGGTCCATGGCTTGGATCAAGTGCACCTTAGTCATTAATGTGACACTCCTGGGTTCCTTGGTTATTGCCAGGTGGTACAAGTCCTTGTTTCCTTCTATGTCTAAGCAGTTTCTTTCTTTCTTTTTTTTAAATGTGTGTACCGTCAAATCAGATCTGACTCGTACAGGAGGAGATTGTCCCTCTTTCAGCAGAGCTTCTGGTGGATTCTAACCTCACATCTCTGGGATTGCAGTGCAGCTTCTTGCCACTAGGCCACCAGAGCTTGCCAACAGTTTCATTCGTTTTGTTTTGTTTTGTTTTTCAGTCTCAAAAATGATTGATAGGCCCATGCATGATTCAATCTTGCACCAAACAACAGATAGACTACAAGATCAGAAAGGCATTCACATAAAGCCTCTGAAAGGTAGTTTGGTGCTTCCTCAAAAAGCTGAATGTAGAAATTTCATTCTGACCCAGGTATTCCACTGCTTGGAACATACCCTGAGAAAATGAGAACTGAGGCAGAAGCAGAGACTTGTACACCAGTGTTCATAGCAGGGGCTATTCACCATCACGAGAACATGGAAACAGCCTCGATGTTCAACCACAAATGAATGAATTGAGAAACTATGATATATTCATATGGTGGAATAAAATGCAGCATGCAACAGCAATGAATTTGTAAATTATTACTTGACTTGGGAAGGACTGGAGAGCATTATGCTGAGTGAACTATCTCAGTCTCACAAGGACAAATATCGTCTGAATCCATTATTGTAGAATGAGTATGAGGATCCATGGGGCGGGGGGTGGAAGCAGAGGGATAAGGATGTGTGGGGAGGGAGGATCAATCATGGGGTTGTACAATTTGATGGGGAGAGTAGGGAAATTGGAAGAATCTGGTCTGAAAAACAAATGAGAATTTTGTAAATAAATGAGTATAAATTAAAAAATACAAAAGAGTGATAGATAGGGGTGGGGTAAAAAAAGAAAGGCATTCACTCCTTAAAATAATCAACCACATAAGAGCAAAATGAGAGCATTTGCCCAGAGATTGTGCTCAGAAGGCAGGAAGGGGAGAAAGGGTAAAAGGATTAATGAAAATGACACTCTTGGCAAGCTCTGGTGGCCTAGTGGCAAGAAGCTGCACTGCAACCACAGAGATACAAGGTTTGAATCTACCAGATGCTCTGCTGGAGAAGGAGGGGCAATCTCTTCCTGTACCAGTCAGATCCAATTTGACAGTACACACAGACAAAATAATACATTCTTTAAAAAATTAAAAAAAAAACCAACACAAACACAAGTGAGCAAACATCAAGAGACTTCCATACCACCAAGAATAAAGATGGGAGATCAGATCGTGCCCATGGACTCGCAGACCCTGGGCTGAGAACCTCCTATATCCAGTGCAAGATAGATGCCAAGATAGATGGAGAACTCCAAGAAATGCCTGATCCACAGAGATTGAAAGGAAGCAAAGACTTTTCTCCCAAAGCCAGCAGAGAGAAAGCTCTCCCTTAGTAGTGCTGCCCAGAAAGTGGACTTGTAACCTCCAAAGAATCAATAACCTTTGAATTGTGGTGTTGGAGGACAGTACTGAATACCTCGTGGACTGACAAAAAAAGCAAACAAATCTGTCCTGGAGGAAATCCAACTTGGATGCTTTTCAGAGGCAAGGATGGTGACATTTGCTCTCACATATGTTGGGAATGTTGTCAAAGGAAGGGGGGACCAGTTCTTGGAAAAAGATATCAAGCTGGGGAAGGTGGAGGGTCAGAGGAAGAAGAAGACTCTTAATAAGATAGATTGACACAGTGGCTGTCCCAGTGGGCTCAAGCATGTCAGAGACCATGAGGATAGTTCAGATCTGTTGTTCACAGGATCACCATGCGTCGTAGGTGACTCCATGGCACCTAACCCCACCAACAAACAATAAGCTTAAGCCACAAGAGAATATTGTTGTTGTTATGTGCCATTGAGTCACCTTCAACCCTATGTACAACAGCCCTAAACCCTGCTCTATCCTGTGCCAATTGCACTGTCTCTGACACACCCATCCCAATTACCCCAGTCACTGAATCAATCCACCTCATAGAGGGTCTTCCCCTCCTGCACTGTCCCTCCACCCTCCCAAGCATGATGTCCCTCTCCAAGGGCCTGTCCCTCCTTACAACATGTCCGAAGTATGTCAGACAAAGCCCCAGAATCCTTGCCTCCAAGGAGTAGCCTGGTTTAACCCTCTCCAGGATCAATCTGTTTGTTTTCTTAGCAGTCCATGGTACATTCAATACTCTTCTCCAGCACCACAGCTCAAAGGCATCAATTCTCCTTCTATCCTCCCTAGTCATTGTCCAACTCTCTGATGCATAACAAGTGATTGCAAAGACCATGGCCTGTATCAGATGCACCTTAGTCTCCAGAGACACACCGTTGCTCTTGAGTACTTTACTTTAGAGAGCTCCCTAACAGCAGACTTTCCCATTGCAATACGTTTTTTTATTTCCTGGCTGCTGGTGCCAAGATAATAAATTTTAAAAATAAAGAGTCACTCTCACCAGGGAGGACTGGTGACCTAGTGGTGAGAAACTGCCTTGCAATCCTGAAGGCACTCCGTTCGAGGCCACCAGCTGCTTCATGGGAGAAGGATGGGCAAGCTCCTCCTGTGCGATTAACTGCCTCTGAAAACCCATGAGATGCTTCTGATTCTACACAACACACAAAGTACACACTACAATAGGGAACCACCGCGGACCCACCAGCAACCTACAGACTCAACCCACTGCAGGGTCATCTTTGCGTGGGGTCCCACTGCACCCCAAGGAGACCATGCTGATAAGGGGGCCTTCAGAGAGTGAACTCTGGCTGCTGCTAGCCCTCTCTGATCTCCCCCTCTCTGCCAGTTCGAATCCACCAAGCTCTCTGAGGGAGAAAGATAGGTAATGTCCTGTGAGATTGACAGCCAACAGAACCTGCTGGAGGGTCAGCTATGCGTCAGTTCTGACTTGGACATCAAAGAGTGAGAGACTTAGACCTGATAAGGCACTCTGGTGGCAGCAGGAGTTGCCCAAAGGTCATCAGTTCAAAGCTGCACAGGTAAAAATGGGTGAGCTCTTTCTATTACCTCAATAGAGGGTGAAAACGGTCAAGCAACTTGACAACAGTGCATTTTCTTTCTTTTTTTGTTTCTCAATTCTGACCATTTATAGCCTCTGAAAACCCCCTAGAATTTCAACTATGAGTCAGGTCTGCCTGGATGCCATTGCGCTGGGATCTTGGAGTTACGGGAACCATTAGTAAATTTTCTTTCTACGGGCTGTTGTCCAGGGTCGATATTTGCGGCTGGTCAGGTCCATGTGAGGTGTCACGTGGCTGGACTTGGACTCTCAGTGACACACACAATCCAACCCCCCCCCCAAAGGTCAAAGCCACGCAGCACAACCCAGTAGCCCACAGACACATTCCAGCTGAGTGGATTCCAACTCCTCGCTGCCCTGCAGGACAAAAGAGAGCCGCCCACAGAGCGTCCAGGTAATTTTCAGGAAAGTGGACAGCTGCTACTCTTTTTTTTTCCCACAGAGCAGTCGGGTTGGGGGGCGGGGTTCGAACTGCTGACCTTCAGCAGAAGTCAGTCCCTTAACCCATGCTCCTCCAGAGCTCATTGTTGCCAGAGAGCCCCACAGTCAATGGGTGTTAGCTGTTAGCACACACTATCTGCATAGCTGGAGGCTCCCACTAGCTGTACAAAGCCTATCTTATCAGCAGCCAATTCCAAGGACATCGAGAGCATTTCTCAAGAGCTGGTCCCAGGCCAGTCCCTTCTTGGAATTTACAGAAATCTCCACACCTCCAGCCTGCTGGGTTCATCCTTGATCTCCTTGTATTTTCTTCTTAAATTATTTTCTTTAATTAGTTTTAATGAACGTTTACAGAGACTTTGGATTTCCATTCATTCATTGTTGTGCTTTTCTCCCTGCCCAACCTCCCCTCACCCCCAGAAAGCTCTTCTCTTTGAAAAGTAAAAGAAAAAATTATTTCATTGTTATACAATCCTTCCCCCCCAGGTCCACTCCACTATGCAGCCTTCGTTCTGAACTCCTGTCATGACAATAATACCTAATCACATATTCCTTTTAAACAGTTCTCTCCCTCATCTGTGTCAATGCAGTATACACAATTTATCCCATCTTTCTCAGTCTCCCCATGACCCCGATGTCAGTCCTGTTTTACAACAGTGGGACTATGCAATATTTGTCCTTTCATGACTGAGATATTTCACTCAGCATAATGTCCTCCAGGGCCACCCATTTGTATATTTCATGAGTTCCTTATTTTTCAATGCAGCATAGTATTACATTGTGTGAATAGAGCTTCTCTAGCCATTCATTTGCTGATGGGCACCTAGGTTGTTTCCAACTCTTTGCTATTGTAAACATGGTTATGCATGAATTTTTTTTTTAATTTTTTTTCTCGCTGTTAAAGCGGTATGCTGTCCATTCCTGAGAACTTATTTTTTGCCAATTCTTTCAGAGCAGCTTGAACCTCCTCCATCACCACAGGCTCATACATTGTTTCATGAAATTCTTCTGTGTCAGTCAATTCCTTTTGGTACAGTGACTCTGTATACTCCTTCCATCTTCTTGTAATGCTGCCTGGATTATTTAATATTCTGCCCAAAGCATCCTTAAGAATTTCAATTTAAGGCTTGAATTTGTTCTTCAGTTCCTTCAGGGTAAGAAATGTGGAGGGAGTTCGGCCCCTTTGGTTTTCTGACTCCAGCTCTTTGCACATTTCATTGTAATACTTTACTTTGTCTTCCCGCACTGCCCTTTGAAATCTTCTGTTCAGCTTCTTAGTATCTTGATTTCTTCCCTTTGCTTTGGCTTCTTGGCACTCTTGCACAATATTCAAAGTGTCTTCTGATATCCATCTTGGTCTTTTCTTCCTCCTGTTTTTTTAATGAGGCCCTGCCTTCTTCCTAGATGATATTCTTGGTATTACACAGAGAGAGAGAGACAGAGAGAGAGAGAGAGAGAGAGAGAGAGAGAGCGCGAGCTCGTCTGGTCTTCCCTCATTAGTGTTAAAAGCCTCAAACCTGTTCCTGAGATGGTTTTGAAATCAAAGTGGAGTTATTGCTGTTATGTGCCATCGAGTCTCCTGTGACTCAAAGCGACCCTATGTACAATAGTCCTAAACCCTGCTTTATCCTGTGCCAACCTTATTGTCTCTGACACACCTACCCTCATTACCCCAGTCCCTGAATCAATCCATCTCATCAAGGGCCTTCCCCTCTTGCGCTGTCCCTCCACCCTCCCAAGCATGATGTCCCTCTCCAAGGACTGGTCCCTCTTTGTAACATGTCCAAAGTATGTCAGACGAAGCTTCGGAATCCTTGCCTCCAAGAAGCAGCCTGGTTTCACCCTCTCCAGGACGAAGCTGTTTATTCTCCTAGCAGTCCGTGGTATATTCAATACTCTTCTCCAAACTTAAAGACATTTCATTGTCAGAGACAATAAGATTGGCACGGGAGAGAGCAGGGTTTAAGGCTGTTGTACAGAGGGTCACTATGGGTCACAGGTGACTTGATGGCACATAACAGTAACATTAAAGAGGATTTCTAAAAAAATAAAGTCATTCATAAAAAAGTAAACAAACTTGCAGTTCAAATCCACCAGATGCTCTGCTGGAGAAGGAGGGGACAATCTTCTCCCGTACCAGTCAGATCTGATTTGACGGTACAGGTAAAAACAATACAATTTTTTTAAAAAAGTAAACAAACTCAAAACAACACAACAGCTACATGAGCGTCTTCCCATCTTGTGATGACTCCTCGGGTGTCAGAGTCAAACTGTGTCCAGGCCTTTCTTCTTCAGAACATCTGGGTGAAGAAACCACCAGGGCTCCTTTTTGTTCTGCCAGTATTATTCTCCCAAATGAGTGGCTGGTCTTATGAACTAACAGCGGGTTATTGGGATAAACTGAGAAAGGTCCAAGTACCTCCGTTTCAGCCCACTTATCTGAACAATGAGTGCAGTGGGAACCTTAGCCAGAGTCTAATTGGTCAGGACTAATGAAACTACATGTAAAATCCTCTCACCCTTGTGACTCATCGTTCAAACAATGGACAGGCATATACCACGAACAGTAACACCAGAAAGCAATATCTTCCTTTGAACAACCCAGGAGAGCTCTGGTGGCCTAGTGACAAGACGTTGCACTGCAATCCCAGAGGTACGGGGTTCAAATCCCCCAGATGCTCTGCTGGAGAAGGAGGGGCCATCTCCTCCTGTACCAGTCAGATATGATTTGAGGGTACACATAAAAATAATACAATAAAAAGTAAAAAGGAAAAAAAAAACAACCCAGGAGATCAAAAGAGCAACATTCTCCCAGAGAAAAGAGCTCAGCAAGACAGGAGAGGATATAAGGGTGAGTGGAAACAAGAATAAGTGGGAGGGATTGAGGAGAGTGCTGTTGCAAGGTGGGTGTCCTCAAACAAGCTGTGTACGAATGATTGGCACCAGCAGTCAGGAAACCAGAAGATGAATTGCATTGGGAAGGTCTGCTGTCAGGGACCTCTCTAGAGGGCTCAAGAGCAACGATGTCAGTCTGGAGACTAAGGTGCACATGATCCAGGCCATGGTCTTCACAATTACTTGCTATCCATCAGGAAGCTGGACTATAACTAAGCATGACCGAAGGCGAATTGATGCCTTTGAGTTGTGGTGCAGGAGAAGAGTGTTGAACTTACCCTGGACTGCTGGACTGTCAGGGGAAAAAAAAATAATCTGTCCTGCAGATGGTGAAACCAGCCTGCCCCCTGGAGGCAATGGTATTGAGGCTCCTTCTGACATACTTTGGGCACTTGGACAAAATCAGTTCTTGGAGAGGGACGTCATGCTTGGAAGAGCAGAGGGACAGAGCAGGAAAGGAATACCCGGAATGAGACGGATTGATGCAGTGACTGGAGAAATGGCATTAGGTCTCAAAGGCAAAGCGATTGACTCAGGATAGAACACGTTTCAGAGCTAATGTACGAAGGGTTGCTGTGAGTCTCAGGAGACTTGATGGCGCATAACAACAACATGAACGATTGCATGGATAACCAGTCGGCTCTGTAAAGTGTGGTTCAAAAAAGGGAAAATGAGGCAGCATGGCGCTGGAGACCACTTTGAAAGTCATCTACAGAACCTGGTTCTATGGAAGCTGTTGGCTATGATGTGGTGAGCCGTAGGGTGGAATGTTGATTCGTTAAGTGAAGTGAGGAGATGTGATAAGGCCTCATATTTAAAAACCCATTAGGGGCGAGCTCTGGTGGCCTAGTGGCAGGAAACTGCACTGCAATCCCAGAGGTACACAGTTCAAATCCACCAGATGCTCTGCTGAAGAAGGCGGAACAATCGCCTCCTGTACCAGTCAGATCCAATTTGAAGGTACATTCATTAAATATATGAATGAATGAATGAGTAAATAAATAAATATTATTTTTTTTAAAACCCAGTAGGTACATTGTTTTCTGTCAAACATTCTTCTAAGTAGTATAGCCTTAGTCTGTGCATTGCTGTACAGAGGTAACTCGTGGTTGCTGTGATGTTGAATTCTTTGACACTGATGTGCCAAATGCGAGAATGGTCACCCATGGTGGACAGTGTTTGGTGGAACTCCCTGATTAAAAACAAGCTTGGAAGCAGGAGTGGCATCCACTTCCGAAATGGCTTGCCTCCAAAAACTCTATGAACAGTGCTCAAGGCCTTTCATTCACAGGGTCACTATGAGTCGTGTACGACTCAACAGCACTTAACAATAACTTAACAACAACAACAAATTGAAAACAGCAACTCCAAAGTTTTGATGAGAAGCTGAGGGGGAAGTGAGTGTGCTGGAACGGAGGGGGGATCACTTGGAGAAGGAGGGTGAGGCTGTTAGCACAGCCTGAATGCCGGTAACGCACTGAATTGCACCAGAAGAAATTGTTGAAATGGGGTATGACTACATAATGCAGGGATATAAAGTGAGTAATGGTCTTCACAATCACTTGTTATGCATCAGAGAGTTGGACAATGATCAAGGAGGATAGAAGGAGAATTGATGCCTTTGAGCTGTGGTGCTGGAGAAGAGTACTGAGAATACCATGGACTGCTAGGAAAACAAACAGATTTGTCCTGGAAAGGGTTAAACTGGGTGGCTCCTTGGAGGCAAGGATTCTGAGGCTCCGTCTAACATACTTTGGACATGTTGTGAGGAGAGACCGGTCCTTGGAGAAGGACATCATGCTTGGGAGGGTGGAGGGACGGCGCACGAGGGGAAGACCCTTTATGAGGTGGATTGATTCAGTGACTGGGGTAATCGGGATGGGAGTGTTGGAGACAGTGCGATTGGCACAGGACTGAGCAGAGTACAGGGCTGTTGTACATAGGGTCGCTATGAGTCGCAAGCGACTCAACGGCACATAACAATAACAACAACAATGGATCGTTCAGATGTGATAAATGCTCCCCTAGACTGGGGAATTGCTACCCCACAGCCCAGCTTCTTACCACCCCAATGACCTTGGGCAGAGGACCTCACCTCTCTCAATCTTTTTGTCCTCTAGATGTAGAGATGAGATAATGACTCTAGGCACCAGGCACCTGCAGCACAGGGCAGCCTTAGAGAACCTGTCCTCATTAACCACATACCTTTTGGGGGAGGAACCCTTATCATCTTGCAGGATTTATAAGCCCCAAACAAATCCACATACACACACATAGAAACAAATCCACAGACATCAACTCAATTTCCCGTACAGGGATTCTGCAGAACAGCATGGAATTACTCCTTAGAATTTCCAAGTCTGCAACCTCCCGGCTTGCTGAAACCAAGGAGGACGTGAGGCATTTGCTGCAGAAGGTCAAGGACTGTAGTCTTGAATATGAATTGAAGTTCAACATCAAGAAAGCAAAGATCCTCACCACTGGCCTGATTGGCAGCTTCAAGATAGACTGAGAAGAGATTGGAGAAGAGATTGAAATTGTTAATACTTCAGCTTGCTTGGTTCCACAGTCAACACTCTTGGCACCTGCAGTCAGGAAAGCAAAAGACGAATTGCACTGGGGAAGTCTGATGTCAGGGACCTCTCTAGAGTACTGAAGAGCAATGATGTCATTCCAGGGACTAAGGTGCACCTGATCCAAGTCATGGTCTTCACAATTACATGCTGTCCATCAGAAAGATGGACACTAAGGATGATAGAAGAAGGGTCAATGCTTTTGAGTTGTGGTGCTGGAGATGAGTGTTAAACATACCTCAGACTTTCAGAATAAGCAGGTCTGTCCTAGAGAGGGTGAAACCAGGCTGCTCCCGGGAGGCAAGAAATTTGAAGCTCTGTCTCACATCTTTTTAAGCATGTGGCCCGGAGGAAGCAGTCCTTGGAGAAGGACATCGTGCTTGGAAAGGTGAAATGACAGCACAGGAGAGAAAGACCCAGGATGAGATGGATTGACTGGAGAAATGGAATTAGGTCTGTTGGAGAAGATGAGATTGGCTCAGGATAGGGCAGGCTCTAGAGCTAATGGACATAGGGTTGTTATGAGTCACAGACAGGCAAGTTGATGGCACAACAACAACCTTTATGGAAACTAGTTGCTGGTGTTTGGCATATCTTTCTGCTACAGAGAAACTGGTGGGTTTTCAAGGGCTGTGACCTTTTGGAAGCAGATTGCCAGGCCTTTCTTCCAAAGAACATATCTTTGAATTTTTTTTTAAATATTATTTTGTGTGTGTGTACCATCAAATCAGATCTGACTGGTACAGGAGGAGATTGTCCCTCCTTCTCCAGCATAGCATCTGGTAGATTCGAACAGCGCACCTCTGGGATTGCAGTGCAGCTTCTTGCCACTAGGCCAGCACCGGAGCTCCCTTCAAGGAACATCTGGGTGGAATGGAATTACAAGAACTTTAACCACTGCATCACTCCACTCAGGCTACCCTTTATAAGCGCGTTTCTGCAACATCGCCTAAAGGCAATCTTCCCAAACGTGTATGTATATTTAAGATTGAAATAAAAATTATTCCATTTTGCTGACTTTCAGACCCTAAAATCCCCTATTCCAGGAATAGTAAATAATCTGATTATCCCCGCTCCAGGAGATAAAACAGGAAGTGCTGGAAATAATGGGGAAAGGCCCCAGACACCTTCTCACTTCTGTGACTACTCCCAACCAGTCAATGTGGGATGGATCAATATCCGATTGAACATATTTGCTATACACTCAGCCAGTTTTGCTTCTGGACTTCATTTGGACTTTTCAGTGTTTACTAGGTTACGTTGTTAACTGTCACACTGACCCCAAGCACAACAAAAAGAAATGCTGCCATGATAAATTGTGGGTCACATCATAGTGGTGAACATTGGTTAATTTTTATTTTTTGGAAGTATATTGCCAGCTCTTTCCTCCTAGTCTGTCTTTGTCCGGAAGTTGCACTGAGACCTCTTTAGTATCATTCTTGTGTGTACTGTGGAGTGAAAACAAACCCCTAGCTGACACTCCAGCGGGGTTTCAGAGGCAGTAAATAACACAGAAGCTGGGCCCCCCAATCAACACTGTTGGCACCAGCAGTCATGAAATCAAAAGATGAATTGCATTAGGAAAATCTGCCAAAGAGCAGATTTCTAAAGAGCAACGATGTCAGTCTAGAGAGTAAGGTGTGCCTGGTTTGGAGTGCTAAAGAGTAACGATGTCAGGATGGCAGTCTAGAGACTAGTGCGCCTGATTCAAGCCATGGTTTTCAAAATTACTTGATGGGAGCTCTGGTGGTCTAGTGACAAAAAAGCTGCACTGCAGTCTCAGAGGTGCGCAGTTCGAATCCACCAGATGCTCTGCTGGAGAAGGAGGGACAATCTCCTGTACCAGTCAGATCCGATTAGATGGCACACACACACAAAATCATAAAATAAAATTTAAAAAAATTACTTGATGTGCATCAGTGAGCTGGACAATGACTAAAGATGATAGAAGAAGAATTGATGCCTTTAAGTTGTAGTGCTGGAGAAGAGTATTGAACATACCACTAACGGCCAAAAAGATAAGTGTGTCCTGGAGAGGGTGAAAACAAGTTAGTCCTTGGAGGCTAGAATTTTGAAGCTCCATCTCACATACTTTGGGCAGGTGGCCAGAAGCGACCAGTCCTTGGAGAAGGATATCATGCTTGGAAGGATGGAGGGGACAGGTGCAGGAAAGGAAGACCCTGAATGAGACGGATTGGCACAGTAAGTGGGGCAGTGGGAGTAGGTCTGTCAGAGACAGTGAGATTGGCTGGAGATAGGAGGGTTCAGAGCTATCGTGCATAGGGTCCTATGAGTCAGAGGCGACTCGATAGCTCATAACATTAATACATCACACAGGAGGAGACTGACCACCTTCATCCTGTGCTGGTGTATTTGAACCAGTGCTTTAAGATTAACAATATATCTCCTTATCCCAGGCCACCAGAGTCTCCAGTGACAAATGGGTACATTGGATGAGAATCGACTCCAGGACCCCCACAGAAAAGATTAAAAACCTACCACCAAATCCATGCTGTGGTTCCCACGCTAACGACTTAAGTTTCCAAAATTGGATTCATTTTCTCTTCTTCTGGGCTTTGACAGTTTATGTCCAATACTGACCGCTAGATGGCGATAAAGGTGCGTTATCTAGAGGAAGCGCCGAGCCCGGATGCTCTGGTCGCTGATAATCTAAAGGTTAGCAGTTCGAATCACTGTAGTAAAATGAGCAATCTTTGTTCATATTAAATAAATAATTCTTTACAGCCTCAGAAATGCGAAGAAGGAATATTGTGATTCAGAATCAGCCCAAGGGCAGTGAGTTGGGTTTGGTTATTTAAAATATTCCGTTTTTCTCATCACTCAGTACAATTTTACTTTCTCCTATTTTTTCATCTAATGGAATTGTCTTAGAGCCAAGTCTCAAAGTCAGCTTGAGGAAAAGTAAACGTAGTTTACTGAGGGATGGAGACAGTCCAGACCAGGGACCGCGTGCAAACAGCCCCACCTCAACTGCCAAACAAGACAGATCTTTGTTAAAACGTCATTGATTTGCTTTCTTTCTTTTTAAAGTTTTTATTATTATTTGCATAAATACGAATACTATTTATTTTTCATTCAATCATTTATCAGCCATTAAAAATCATTACAAAAAATCATTACCACTGATCAATATAATTAATGGAAATACAATATCTACTCAACCCCTTTTTGGGCATATTGCTTTTTTTAAATTTTATTTTATTTATTTGTGTGTGTGTGTGTGTGTGTGTGTGTGTGTGTGTGTGTACCGTCAAATCGGATCTGATGAGTACAGGAGATTGCCCCTCCTTCTCCTGCAGAGCGTCTGGTGGATTCGAACGGGTATATTGCCTTTACATTTGTCTAATCTATCTGATCTTGGAAGCAGGAGCGGCATCCACTTCCATAATCACTTCCCTCTGGAAACCCTATAAACCTGGAGAAAGGACGAAAGTGATACAGGAAGTATCCAGGACTTTTGTTCATAGGGTTGCTAGGAGTCACCTGCGACTCGATGGCACTTGACAACAACTTATTTTTTCTATCTGAAAATATAAGATATTATATTCTTACACTATTGATCAAGAAATAAAGGTTATAAAATTTGTAGTTAGCCAAAAGATTAGGAAGCTCTCCATTTCGGAACAGTCTCAGGTCAGCATCTAACCCAGCTACTCTTTAAATAAGAACCCTCCTTGGGCACACAGCTCAGGCCACGGAGCCCCAGAAAGAGGATTTGAGTATCATAGGGGCCCAAGAAAATGAAATTAACACACTACAAATCATGAGAAAGCTTACAAAAGTAGCTTAACGTTTGTGTTTTATTTTGATTAATTGTTTTAAGTAAAAACATCCAGAGATGGGGAATCTCAGGATGCAAGGACATTGACTTTCTCACCTTCGTGCCTCCCTCAATGTGAGGGGCCACCACACTCTTCACGGGCACAAAACGGCTGCAGCAGCTCCGACCATCACACCCTCATATAAGCACAGTCCAGCAAGCAGGGAAGAAGAGGGAGACCCCTGGATTCTTTCCCAGCGAATCAAAGTGTTCCCAGAGGCCTCCAGTGTTGGGGAATGTTGGGGAGACAGGGAGGGCCTCTGGCCAGGACAGATCACCCAATCTCTGGATAAATGCAAGCCTCCCAACGGGCTTTAATATGGGGTAGAGAAAGCTCTCCTGTGTTTGGCTGTACCGGCTCCAGAAAGCTCGCCATCTGGGAAGACAGCTGCCTCATCTGTTGCGCTGAGAGTGGTCCACACAAGGACGGGTTCTCCTATCCAATCCGCATGTCCCATGTCTGCAAACCCAACCCTATCCTGTCTTCTTGTCTACTTGCTTGTATATAAGTGTGCTGCAGCCCCCAATAAAATTGAGCTGGAACCAGGGAGCTCTGGTGGCCTAGTGGCAAGAAGTTGCACTGCAATCCCAGAGGTGGTGGTGGTTGTTATGTGCCATCGAGTCACTTGCGACTCATAGCGACCCTATGTACAACAGCCCTAAACTCTGCTCTGTCTCCGATATACCTACCCCCATTACCCCAGTCACTGAATCAGTCCATCTCATAGAGGGTCTTCCCCTCCTGCGCTAGAGGTACGTGGTTCAAATCCATCAGGTGCTCTGCTGGAGAAGGAGGAACAATATCCTTCTGTATCAGTCAGATCTGATTTGACGGTACACACACACACACACACACACACACACAATTTTTTTAAAAATTGAGCTGGATCGACTCTCTGAATGGCTCCTAGAGTGGTGTGTCTCTGTTGTGCTTACTCCTATCATGGTGTCGCTGTTCACTGCCAGACAGCAACACTCCAGTACATTCCCCCTTGATTCTCCTTGGCCTCATAAGTCCTGTTGGCACAGTAGGATAAGTGTTGGGTGGTGAACAAAAAGGTTAGCAGTTTAAACCCACCAGTTGTTCATCAAGAGAAAGGCAGCGAGGCAATCTGCTTCTGTTAAGATCTACAGCCTCAGTGAGGGGAAGATGAGCACAGTATGAGGATGTTAATCACACAGGGGATTGCCCTGGTGTCGCACTGGTTTAGCAGTGAACCACAAAGTAAGTAGGTGGTTCATACTCACCTATCAGCTCTTCAGCAGAAAGATCTAGCCGCCTGCCTCTGTCACGATGATGGCCAAGAAAGGTCTCTGAGGTCGTGTTAATCTGTCACACGGTGTCACAATGCATTGGTGTGGACTTGACAGCACCCAACAAGAGATTTGAAGGGGAGCTCTGGTGGCCTAGTGGCAAGGAGCTGCAACTACAATCCCAGAGGCACACGGTTCGAATCCACCAGATGCTCTGCCGGGGAAGGAGGGACAATCTCCTCCTGTATCAGTCAGATCTGATTTGACAGTACACTCACACAAAAATAATAAAAAATAAAAATTTTTTTAAAACACACAAAGAGATTTGAGATACATGAGAATGCTAGTTCAGGGATAGAACTCTGGGTTCCGCCCCTGCCCAGTGCAGCTGGTACCCAGCCAGTGCCCTCTACAAAGCAGAGGCCTTTGGGTCATGATGTTTCCAGTCTCCGACTAGGAAGAAAGGCCTGGCAACCTATTAAAACCAGCCCATGTAGAACCTGTGGTTCTATCAGCCTCCGATCAACTTGAAAGTTCAGGCCTAGGCAGTTTTATTTTCTTGTGCATGGGGGCAAATTTCTGACCGTTCACAACAGATTTCAGAAACTTCTAGATGTCCGTCTCCTCTGAGTGGGGTGTTGGGCAGGGAGGGCCACAGGGAAGCTGTCAGGGAGTTCTGGTGACCCATTGGGTAGAGTTGTGCAGCCTATCTTTGGGTAGACAGTTCAAATCCACCAGCTGCTTCATGGAAGAAAGATGGGCACTCTCCTCTTGTGCAATTTACAGCGTCTGAAAACCCACGGGAGGGTTAGCTATGAGGCCTTTCCCATTTGAGGGTACCTAACAGCAACATAGGGAAGCTGTGAGCAGGGCTGAAGCAGGGAAAGATCTGGGTGTTGAAAGACTCCTTTAGGGCCCAGGAGGGGTTAGAAGGAACAGGACAGGGCTGAGAGAGCAGAGTCAGGGGCCAGGAAGAACTGGGTGCATGGTGTGATGGTATCTAAGTCAGGGACATTGGGAGGAGCAGATGAGGGCAGGGTGTGGTGGACGTTAAACTCCCTGAGAGAGGAACCAAGGGCCCTAATAACTATTAACCGAAAGATCTCATGTTGCCAGTCTGAGCCCATTAAGCCTTTCAGCTTTGGAAGGGCTTGGGGCCCACTCCGTACTGTCTCTGCAGGGTCAAAAACGTCATGATGGGCCTGACAGCAAAGCTCTTGGTTTTGGTGTTTAGAAAGAAATGGGTTGAAGGGAGCTCTGGTGGCCTAGTGGCAAGACACAGCACTGCAATCCCAGAGGTACGCGGTTCAAATCCACCAGATGCTCTGCTGGAGAAGGAGGGGGCAATCTCCTCCTGTACCAGTCAGATCTCATTTGACGGTACATGTAAAAAATAATACAATAAAAATAAAGAAAAAATATCATTTAATAAAGAAAATTTAAAAAAAAAGAAAAAAAGAAACAGGTTGACGTGCATCCTGGCGAAGACCCCCGTTGTTCAGGTCGCATCAGCAGAGACGACAAACTCAAGTCTTGATCTTTGGCATTTTATTTGAAAATTGCAGCATAAAAGAAGAAATAAAACACAAAACACTAAAATCAACGGCAGCACCGGGGGTTCCGGCAAGAGAACGGAGATGCAGAGTCTTGACCCATAGCACTGGACAGGAGGGGGACCAGGTCCCCCGAGGCCCGCGTGGAGCTAGGGGCCCATCGGGCTAAGGGGTCGGGACGCCTGGGTCCCGCCCTTATGGCTTTGGGATGCAGCGACCACGCGGGGGCGCCCGAGACCCAGGCGCCACGCACTTGGCCTTTCACATTGCACTTGAGGTGAGTCATTGGTGGGAAGGCGACGAGGACTGACCGGGACGAAACGCTACACGTGGGTAGGTCCGAGGGTGGTGGCGCACCGTCCGCAGCGTCACACCGGGAGCATCCACTCGTGGGCACTGGTTCCATACTGCCGGGCAAGGGAGGTGCAGCGTAAGGGGAAAGACCGCACTGCAACTCCCAGCAGCCCCTGGGGCACCCCTGCCTGAGCGCTTACGGAGCTGTACCCGCAGAGCCTCCTGGGAAATGTAGTCCAATCCCTAGAAACCCTCTAACAATTATGGCTAGGGAGCGGGGATTCCTGACCCAGAGGGCAGAAGAGGCCAGAAAATGCTGTTTTGTAGAAAGGAGCTGTGATGAGCCTTTTGGAAAAATTAGTTCCCAGTTGTGGTAAAGGGAGAAAGGTTCAAGGCTCACAAGAAAAGTTGGTCTAGTGTGTCCAGAGGGTCCCTGGAACAGCAGCTTCCAAGAATGGGAATGACCAGAGGCTCCTTCCTGGAGGAACCATTCCAGGGCCAGAGTGCAAGCCAAGTCCAGAGGCTCCTGGGGAATTTCTCAGGCCAAGCGGCAGCCCTGGGCTCAGAGGGCTTCTGAGGAAGGCTGGCTTTGATCCAGAGGCCCAAGCAAAGGAGACTTCTCAC
>NW_006399986.1:4132309-4147031 GCF_000299155.1 Elephantulus edwardii | reverse complement strand
GGGCCAGCAGGGCTCACGGAAGGGGACATCTCACACTGGGATACCCAGAGGTCATAGAGGCCCAAGGGGAGTGGACCTCTCACAGCAGGCCACCCAGGGGCAGTAGGAGGTCACAAGATGGTGATGTCTCAAACATGGTTACCAGGAACCACAAAGGATCCTGGGAAGGAGGAGTTTTCAAGCCAAAGTGTTAGCCCAGGGGTTCAAAACGCACAGGAGAACATTCCTGGTCAAGGACTCTCAGAGTGCAGGCTCAGCTCCGCTCAGGGTTCCAAAGCTGATGGAGGGGACTGCTGGGAGGGTCCCAAAGCTGATGGAGGGGACTGCTGGGAGGGTCCAGCAAAGTTCTGAGCTTCCCCAGGGAACAGAGTGGCCTCTTTCCCCTGGGTGCCCCTCACCTGGATCGCCTTCAGTTCCTTCTGCAAACGGAGGATCAGCTCAGGCCCGTTCTCCATGGTGGGGATGTGAAGTTGCTATGAAACGAATGACTCTGAGTGAGGCCTGGCCTCTCCCTCTCTGACCCTCCCACGGCCGAGGCGGGTGGGTGGCCGGCTCACCTTGCCCTGGTATGTGATCTGGTGCACTGGGCACACCTGGCAGGCGGTGCCCGAACCAAAGACTTCACGCACCCGCCCCTCCTCCAGCGCCCGCAGCAGCTCCTTCATGGTGACTGTTCGCTGTGCCACCCGGAACTCACCCTGGGGGACAAGGGACAGGGATAGTGTGGAGACAGGGGGTGGCCCCTGCTGGAGGGCCCGCCCAGAGACCTAAGGGGGGACCCTCTAGAAATCCAGAGAGACCCACAGACCAGCCAGCTTTCCTCCCACACCCACCCCGGCGCCCACCCCTCAGTGGCCGGGTCCTGTCCCCCTGTCCTCACCCAGGTCTGAGCCAGCTCCAGCACGCACTGTCTGACCACTCCAGGCAGGATGACGCCGTCCAGTGGGGGGGTCACCAGCTCCAGCACTTGTCCGGTGGAAGAAGAGCCGGATGTGACCTCACACTCACATGTCCACCCCTCCCCGATCTTCCTGGATGCCGTGTCCCCAGCATCCCGGGAGCCCAAGCTCTGCTGGGAAGGTGGTGCGGGTCACCCTTGTCCCCCACAACCCCCTGGAATCTGGAGAGAGGGCCAGGGCCGCGCCGGGTACCCAGGGTCTTTCTCACCCCCATCCTCGTGGGTCCAGTAGACGAAGATGTTCATGGTGCCCACCTCGGTGAGCTGGTGGTCCGGCCCATACAGCCAGAGCACCTGCTCACAGCCCTTCTTCTTCGCCTCCTGCTGCACGAACACCGTGGGCCCGTAGTTCCTGTCGGACGGCAGCCTGGTCCTTGCCTGTCCCGCCCCAAGGGGGTCTCTCCACATCCCAGCAGACCCTGCCTCTCCTCCCGCTCGCTCACAGCCCTCCGCCGCCCCTCAGTGGAGACCGTGGGGTTCCTGCCAGCTTGGAGCCCCAGAAGAGCTGATCTCTTAACTCCCCTGTGTCCCCAGGAGGCTTCAGGACGTGAGTGGAAAGAACCAGAACAAGGCTGAGTTGGGCCACACTTCCGGTCCTAAGAGGCCCCATGCTGCCCTCGCTCTGAGGACCCCTTGGCGAGACTCAACTTCTCCCCTCGACCTCTCAGACCCAAAGACTCCAGATGGAGGCAGACAACAAAGAAGGGCCCTGAGCCTGGCCAAGGTTCAGGGGAGGTTTCCCTGGGGGACACTGTTGAACAGAGAGTGAATTTCATTTCTGGAGACTTCCTGAGGGCGGAGAGTCCCTGGGTGGGACAAGTAGTTGAGGTGAATGACTGCTCACCAAAGCTAGAGGGTAGGGCCCTCTCAGGAGCACGTCGGAAGAAAGACCTGGTAACATGCTTCTGAAAAATTAGCCCCTGGACGTCCCCGAGGGGCAGACTGGCTTCCGCAGTGACCCACCCATCCTGTTTGTCCTGTAAGGCAATCCGTACCCTTCCCCTCCCCAAGTTTGCGTTCAAATAACACACAGTGGCCCCGGGGTGCTGAGAGGTCTCGACATTACAGAGGAGAAAACGTAAATTGCAGAGTCCCTGTGTCACAGGGCTCTCTGGGGCCACATGAAACAGGACCAGAGAAGGCAAGGGACTCGCCAAAGACACACAGCACAGCCCGGGCACCAGAGCTGTCTCCACAGCCCACGCTCCGAGAGGCTGGACGCTCGCTGCTTACCCGCCAAGCTTGCAGTCGCCAACCCCACCTATCCAGGCCCGCACGAAGGTGGGGTCTGCCAGGAGGGAGACGGGGGTCACGGTGTCTCCAGGGAAGTATGAGCCGACAGGGGAGAGGATGACGTAGAGAAGGGCCTTGGTGGAGAGGCCCACGCCCAGCGAGGGCTGTGGAGGACGAAGGAAGAGCAGAGGAGAGCAGGCATCAGGGACCCAGGAATCCAAGCTCCCAGATCTCCCCCAGACAGGCACCCTGCACTGCCCCACATCCCATATGCCCTCGGACCCCTGTCCTCCTCCAGACCTGAGTGCCAGCCCCTCCTCCCTCCAGCCCGCAGCCCAGTCCCGCAGCATGCCTGGGCCCAGGAATCCTGCCCCCATACCTCCCCTCCCAGTCCTCCAGCCCCCCAGGTTCCCTCACCTCGTTTCCGATGAGCACAGGCCGAACATAGAGGCTGGTGCCAGGGGACGTGGGCACCCAGTCCTTGTCCACTTCTACCAGCCGGCGGATGCACTCCAGCAACTCGAGCTTGTCGAAACTCTGGGTGGACGTGGGCACCAGTCAGGGGGCGTCTCCTGCGGGCCGGCCACGCCGGGGCCCCCACTCCCAGGCAGGACCCCCTCATCCCAGACGACAGGACCCTCACCGGCAGGCAGAGGCGCTGGGCCGAACGCAGCATGCGGTCCATGTTGAGCCACGGTCGGAAGAGCCGAACCCGCTGGTCCGGGCCCCGGTAGGCCTTCAGGCCCTCAAAGAGCTGTGGGGGACAAGGACGGGGGCTCAGAGACAGATGGCCACCACGGAAGGTCACAGGACACAGACTGAGATGGAGAGAGCTGATGACAGCCAGAGGGGCCCAGGGGCACCCCATCACACCCAGAGATGGAGAGATGCAGAGGAAAGCCGGGGAGGGGGGACGCTCAAAGCCAAGGGCAGTGGCCAGCAGGAGAAGGACAGAAAGACAGGGAGCCAGAGGCCGCGAGCCCCTGACTCAGATGAACCTCTGTCCCTGGTCATAATATCCAGGAACATGCATGGTGACTGGTACTGTTTTTTTTGTTTGTTTGTTTGTTTTTTGTTTTTTTTAATTCAACGGTTCTATTTTATTTCTATTATTTGAAATTTCTTTTTCAAGAAACAGATTCCTTTTTAAACACTGTATTTCTTTTTGCTGTAAAGAGAAGAAAGTCTTTTCTTTGAAAGAATTGTGTCATGGAGAACAAAATCAAATGCTTTTCCAAGTTAAAGCACAGGTATTCCTGAAGTGTCTGGATGGTAATTTGGACAGCAGCAGTCTTTGAGTTAAAGTTTCATAAAAGATATGGCTAAGACAGTGATTTTGGTCGTTTTGCAGGTGGTCCAGCAGAGTTAGTTCTGTTATCAATGTTATGTTCATCTTCTACATCATCTTCGTCATCACCCTCTGAAAGTGGTTTTAGTATACTCACAAGGTTGTACCATCATCACTACTATCTAATTCTGGCCCATTTTCGTCACCCGCAGCCGCCAGGTCCTGCACGTCCCGCGGAACCAGAGGGTGGAGGAGCTCGGCCACTCCCTCTCTCATCTGAGCCACCCCCGACAAGCCCTGCAAAGGGTCAGCACCCTCCGGTGCCTCACACGACACCCGCAGCTGCTGCCGCTGCCCATCCCGCCCCCGATGTACTCGGCCACCAGCTCCACGGCGACCGCTCAGCTTCAAGCGCGCGCCACAGGAACCTGCCCACCGGGACTGGTACTGTTTTAACATCATTCAATGTCACTGAATTATATCGAAACTGTCAAAAAGCCTATGTTGGTTTGCTTTTTCATGTGTGTGTACCGTTGAGTCGGATCCGACTGGCACGGGAGGAGATTGTCCCTCCTTCTCCAGCGGAGCACCTGGTGGATTTGAACCACGTGCCTTCAGGATTGCAATGCAGCTTCTTGCCACTAGGCCACCAGAGCTCCCTAGGGCCTAGGTTTTGTAATACTATCTTTTCACTACGATGACATGAAACACACACACACATCCCAGGCTGTGGCCCTGTTTCTCCTTCAAGCCTGGAATGAAATCACCCCTCTGTACGTCAAATTTCAGCCAAACAGCAGATGGGCTTACAGTGTGATCCGTGATCTGCACCAGCCGCTCAGACAGGTCACCCACCCAACACCAGAAGGGCAGCTTTGGCGCCAGGAGGAAGTGTCGCCATGGCCTCCTCTCCCTCATGATGGCCCAGGGCAGGTTTGGCATCTGCTTGGCTGCCAACCTCAAGGTCAACAGTTCAAACTCACCAGCTTCTTCATGGGCGAACAATGAGGCTTCCAATAAAACAGCACGGCCTTGGGAACCCTGAGGGACAATTGTGCCCTGTCCTGCAGCCTCTCTAAGTTGGAAAGGACCCGGGGGATCATGGGGTTCTGGTTTGGGGGGTCCTTGTTAGAAAACTCTCCTGCTCATTCAACCTCATTTCTCCCAACACATCTCTTGGTCTCAGTGTGGCTGCATTCCCGTCTCAGCCTTCACCCATGGGAAGACCAGGTTGCTGACCGCAGCCCTGTCATGTGCACTGACTGCTTGAGACCACAGCGGACAGAACCACTGGTCCCTGCTCCTACAGTGGTGCTGGGCAGTCACAGGTGGGGCTGAACGCAAGCATGAAATGAAAAGATAAAAACCCAAACTCCGGACGAAAAATTGAAAGGGGGAAAAAAGAAATTAAGGCATAAACAGTTGGGGGGAGGGGGAGGAAGAAAGAAGAAAAAGGAGCAGGAGGAGAGACAAAGAAAGAGAGAGAGAGGGAGGGAGAAAGAGAGAGACCCAGAAGTACACGGTGCGAATCCACCAGATGCTCTGCCGGAGAAGGAGGGACAATTTCCTCCTGTACCAGTCAGATCTGATTTGACGGTACACGCACAAAAAATAATAATTAAAAAAATTTAAAAAAGAGAGAGAGAGACAGTGTGTGTGTGTGTGTGTGTGTGTGTGTGTGTGTGTGTGTGTGTGTGTAGGTCTTACCAGATTATTTTTCAGATATTAAAACAAATCATAAGCCTACAATACTTAATTTCAAAATTAACAATAGTAGTGGAGGGAGGAAACTATGCAACAGTGAATGAATGAAAACCCAACCTTCCTGTATATTTGCATTAAAATAACAGTAAAAAAAGATTTTTTTAAAAAATAACAATAAATTGGATCGCTAGCATCCACTTCCTAAACAAGCCTCCAGAAACTCTATGAACTTTGATAAATGTCGATAGTTGTAGAGGGGCTTCAGGCCTTTAGTTTATAGGGCTGCTATGAGTCGTGCTCGACTTGAAGGCAATCAACAACAACAACAACAATATACATAGGGAGTTCTGATGGCTTAGTGGTTAAAGAATTGCACTGCCAACCCAAAGATTCATGGTTCAAATCCACCAGCTGCTCAGCGGGAGAAAGCTGGACAACCTCCTCACCTAGGATTTCCTGCATCTGAAAACCCGCTGGAGGGTCGTCTGTGACTCCACAGTACACAGCAACAATCTACGTTAGAGTTGTAAGAATTCCAAGAGGCTCAAAGTCTTAAATGAGGAGTGTGTGTGTGTGTGTGTGTGTGTGTGTGTGTGTGTGAAATGGAGTCATAAGAACTGTTGTTGTTGTTAAGTGCCGTTGAGTCAAAGACTCATAGCGACCCTATGAATGAAAGACCTGAACACTTGTGTAACTTTCATCCCTTCTCCAGGTTCATAGGGTTTCCAGAGACAAGCTATTATGGAAGTGGATGCCACTCCGGCTTCCAAGCTTGTTTGAATCAGGGAGCTCCACCAAACACTGTCCACCACGGGTAACCATTATCCCATTTGATACATGAGTGTCGCAGCGTTCAGCATCACAGCAACCACGAGTGACCTCTGTACAGCAATGCACAGACCAGAGCTATGCCGCTTAGAAGAATGTTTGACAGAAAACAATTTAAACAAGGCCTGAGGGCTGCAGATTAAAATCACTCACCTTTGGCTTGGTAATGTAACTTTCTATCCACTAGGCCAACAGAACTCTCTTATTGTTTTTGTTAAGTGCTGTCGAGTCGGTAGGTAGGTGACTCATAGCGACCCTAGGAACGAAAGACCTGAACACTTGTATAACTTTCCATCGTTTCTCAGATAAGAGCTGTAGAAGAAGAAAAATAAAACAACTGCGGAAGAGAACAGAGTATCAGATTTTTTCCCCCTCTATTTTGCTCTGGAGATGGTTCAAACACTCATAGCTGCCCCTCCAGTGGGTGTTCGGGGGTCTGTAAACGGCACAGAGGACAGTGCCTGTCTTTCTCCTGTGGAGCCGCAGGGGGATTCAAACCAGCAGAGAAGGCACTGCCTTTGGGTTAAGACTGCAATTCCCTGTGGACTCCACCACCAGACGACATATGACTACACGCAACACAGACCAGAGGGTGTACGCCTACAAAGAATGGGGTTTTGTTTTGTTTGTTTGTTTTTCCTTTTTCTTGTAGTGTACCCTCGAATCAGATCTGACTGGTACAGGAGGAGATTGCCCCTCCTTCTTTAGCAGATCATCTGGTGGATTCGTACCATGCACCTCTGGGATTGCAGTGCAGCTCCTTGCCACTAGGCCACCAGAGCTCCCCAAAGAACATTTTTAACAAATCAGTTTTTTTTTTTCATTAAACCAGCAGGGAGCTCTGGTGGCCTAGTGGCAAGACACTGCACTGCAATCCCAGAGGTACACGGTTCAAATCCACCAGATGCTCTGCTGGACAAGGAGGGGGCAATCTCCTCCTGTACCTGTCAGATCTGATTTGACGGTACATGTATAAATAATACAATAAAAAAAAATAAGAGGAAAAAAATGAAACCAGCTAAGAAAACGCGTCCAGAAAATAGGCGCTCAACCTCATTCATAATAGGATGTTGTTGTTAAGTGCCATCGAGTATGACTTCATAGTGACCCTGTGAACAGCCAGCTTGCGCCCTCTCCTGTGTCGCCCTGATCATCTGAGACACTGGAGCCCACTGCTGAAGTCACGGGGTCAATCCATCTCTTTGAGGATCTTCCTCTCCTTTGCTAACCCTTTTTCTTTCCAAGCATGATGTCCCTTTCCAAGGAATAGCCTCACCTAGCTACATGCCCAAAGTATGGAAGACAAAGCTGCTTCATCCTTGCTTCCAAGGAGATCTCTGGCTGCACACTTTCCAGGACATATCTGTTTGGGTTTTTGTTTTTTTTTTTTTGGCAGTCCATGGGATATTCAGTGTTCTTCTCCAGCACCCTAACTCAGAGGTGTCAATTCACGGGATGGAGGAGTTACTTTTGAATGCATTTAAGACCAACCAGACCCTGTGCCTTCATTTCGACTCACAGGAACCTCGTAGAACAAAGCAGAGCTGTCCCACGGGGTGTCCAAGGTCGTAAGCCTTTACAGACGCAGACGGCCTCCGCTTTCTCCTGTGGGGCAGCTTGGGGGTCCAAACCCCTGCCTTCCCATCCCATGCCTCAGTGTTAACCCACGGAGCCCCCAGGCCTCCTATATAGGAGCCTGGAAAAGGTTTTCACACATTTAACAGAACCTGTCTAGGGTACAGTAAACAGGTTCAGCCGGTGGCATTGGAACTTGATACAACTCCTGCGGCGATTAACGTTAGCAAGCTCTTTTCCAAGTTAAAAAGCTACTTACCCTTTGACCCAACAGTGCCAGAAAGCGAACTGACCGATTCACAGGAAATTTTTGTTTTCCTACCGCTTTTCTTTCTAAAGAAGATTTTTATTCTGTTGCATTGGAGAATATACAAAGCAGCAGAGAAGACGCCCTCGGCCTCTGGAGGTCGGTGGTGGCCAGCAAGCTGTGTGAGTCTTCCTACCCAGCTTATCTGCCTTTCTTCCCCTCCTCGTAAAAGAAACTCACCACCTCCTGAATTCCTGCCCAGTCTTTCAAGTTGTTGCTATCAATGTGATCTGTACAGAGAGATATTAAAAGTATAAATGCTCAAGGCAGTGCTTTAAAAAACAGTTACAGGAACTTTGCCTGGCCTCCAGGGTTTTGGAAAGTCTGAGTTCGATGTTGTTGTCAAGAGCCATCGAGTCGACTATCACTCACTTCATGTCTGTGGATAACAGATACTGGACCTTGCCCTGGTCTCCAACATCCTCATGTTCTCGGCCACGGTCAAGGCCACTGGGGTCATGACCGTGTCGGTCAGTCTTGGTAAAGATCTTCCTCTCTTCCAATAACCTCCTACAGGTCCTTGCACATTCTGCCCAAGGATGGATTCCTTCTGACAACATGTCCAAAGCAAGAGTGGGAAGTTTCACCATCTGTGCCTTTCAGGGGCAAGCTGATGGCACTTCAAGATCTATCTGTTTAGGCGAGCTCTGGTGGCCTAGTGGCAAGAGGCTGTACTGTAATCCCAGAGGTGCGCAGTTCGAATCCACCAGATGATCTGCTGGAGACGGAGGGACAATCTCCTCCTGTACCAGTCAGATCTGATTTAATGGTACACACACAAAAAATAATAAAATTTTTTAAAAAAACAACAACCAGTCAGATAAAATCTAACGGTACACACACACATAAAAGTGTGTTGGTTTTTTTTTTTTAAAAAAAAAAGATGTTTCTGTTGGTTCGTTTGATAGTTAAAAGAATATTCAATCTTCTTCTCCAATGTCACAATTCAAAGGCATTGGTTCCTTTTCGGTCTTCCTTAGCCATTAGATGCTTGCTTTTGTTTTGTTGCTATGTGCCGTCACGTCACTTGTGATTCATAGCGACTTACGTACAAAAGCCCTAAACCCTGCTCTACCTAGTGCCAATCTTACTGTCTCTGACACACCTACTCCCATTACCCCAGTCACTGAATCAATCCATCTCATCGAGGGTCTTCCTCTCCTGTGCTGTCCCTTTACCCTCCCAAGCATGACGTCCCTCTCCAAGGACCTGTCCCTCCTTACAACATGTCCAAAGTATGTCAGACGAAACTTCAGAATCCTTGCCTCCAAGGAGCAGCCTGCTCTCACCCTCTCCAGGATAAACCTGTTTTCCCAGCAGTCCATGGTATTCTCAATACGCTTCTCCAGCACCACAGCTCAAAGGCATCAATTCTCCTTCTATCCTCCCTAGTCATTGTTCAGCTCTCTGACGCATAGCAAGCAACTATGAAGACTATGGCCTGGATCAGGCGCACCTTAGCCTCCAGACGGAGGTCGCTTAGATGCTTCAGAAGCAAAGTAAAACACTGCAGCTTGAGACAAAGGAACCTTAGCATTGAAAGTGACATCTTTGCTGTTTAGGATTTTAGAGAGATAAACACTGTATAACACCACTGATACCGCAGGATTGACACGGGGCGTTGGGAGCAGAACTGGAAGAGTGGATAGATAATGAACACTGCATTGGAATAGATGAGGGAAAGAACTGTGTAAAGGGAATGCATGGAAGGAACTGCTGGGGGCCTAGTGGCAAGAAGCTGCGCTGCAATCCCAAAGGTACGTGGTTCGAATCCACCAGATGCTCTGCTGGAGAAGGAGGGGCAATCTCCTCCTGTGCCAGTTGGATCTGATTAGAAAGCACACAACAAGGGGGAGGCGGGAAAGGAATGTATGATTAGGCGTTATATGTATGACAATAACCCCCAGTAAGAAGTGCATAGCAAAGTGGGCTGGGGGACGGGCAAGCGAGGAAATTATGCCCCAATGAATGAAAATTGAAAAAAGAAAAGAGAGTTAATGGCGGGAGGGAGAAGGGAGGAAAATGTGCAACAGTGGTTGGATGAAAATGTGGCTTTCTGTAAACTTTTGTTAAAATTACAATAAAGTATATTTAAAAGCAAAGGGGGCAAGTTTTTGGTTTGTTTAGGTTTTTTTTTTTTAAATTTTAACGAAAGTTTACAGAGACTTAGGATTTCCAGCCATTCATTGTTGCACTTGGTTTGTGGTGGGTTTTATTTTGTTTTGTTTTGTTTTTAGCATTTTTTTACTTTATTATTTTTGTGTGCGTGTACCGTCAAATCAGATCTGACTGGTACAGGAGGAGATTGTCCCTCCTTCCCCGGCAGAGCATCTGGTGGATTCGAACCGTGCACCTCTGGGATTGTAGTTGCAGCTTCTTGCTGTTTTGTTTTGTTTTTTAAAACAAGAATGAACTTTGGAGAGGTCTTTGATAGCAGATTTCCTCAGTGCAACACATCTTTTGATTTCTTGACTGCTGCTACCATGGGTGGCAAACACTCATGGGATTTCATGAAAATGTAAAATTCTGTTCTCTACACTGCAATCCCAGAGATACGCGGTTCAAATCCCCCAGATGCTCTGCTGGAGAAGGAGGGGGCAATCTCCTCCTGTACCAGTCAGATCTGATTTGACGGTACATGTAAAAATAATACAATAAAAAACAAAAAAAACCCCAAATTCTGTTCTCTATACTCTGCTTTTGGTCAACATTAATATAGTCTAGTCTCTTCTATCAAAATAATCAGTAATAGCAGCTAGGCACACAGGGTGAGGGGTGGACCAGTCGACAGATAATCCCTGAGAGTCATGTACAAGAAGGATGGCTTACAGACAGAGAAGAAATGGACCCAGGGAGATCCTGATTTGGGCATCTGGCCTGCTGAGCTATGAGAAGAATTTGTTCTTCAAAGCCACCCATGCATGCTATTTGTGTTTTCTAACAGGCATTTTATATACTCCAAATGAAATAAAATAATCCAGGTGGATAAGGGCAGAAAATGGATTAGTGGTTGCCAAGGGCTTTGAAAAGGGTACAAGGAGTAAGTGCTTAATGGGTCTGGAGTTTCATTTGCAGCGATGACAGCTAGACAGTGGTGAGAGTTACACCGAATTGCAAATGTATTTAACACCACTAAATTGTATACTTTAAAATGACAAATGGGTGAGCTCTGGTGGCCTAGTGGCAAGAAGCTGCACTGCAATCCCAGAGGTGTGCGGTTCAAATCCACCAGATGCTCTGCTGGAGAAGGAGGAACAATCTCCTCTTGTACTAGTCAAATCTGATTTGACGGTACACACACAAATAATGAAAATAAAATTTAAAAAAATGATAAATGATGTGTTACATGTATTTTACCACAATAATAAAAAGCAAATAAAAAGACAGTGGTTTCTCTGCCATTCTGTGCATGCATTATTAGCATGAGGTGTCTGGCAGAGAGATGAGACTTCTATGGCCTCAGCTAAATTGCATGGCCATTGTGTGAGAGCTGACAGATTAAAGAAATGCATTTTGTATGCCAGGCCTCTAAACTCAATCCATATGGAAGGCTGTAGACCTTGGAAGCAGGAGAGGTATCCCCTTCCTACACAACATGCCTCCGGAAACTGTGAACTTTGATAAATGTCAATAGTTGTTGAGGGGCATCAGGCCTTTTGTTCTTAGGGTCGCTATGAGTCGTGCTTGACTCAAAGGCAATTAACACCAAAAGTCCTTGATATTCTGATATTCTGATATTCTTGATATTCTGCAGCAAGCACTTCAAATCCTCCTCACTTTCAGCAAAACAAGACATTAACACAGACTGCTGATGCGTCTTCTCCAGTCCTGAGGCCACATTCTTCTTCACAGAGACCAGCTTCTCGCTCCAATGATTTGCGCAGCATACAGACTGAATGTGTCTGCAGAGATGCTCTGATCCTAACACACCCTCTTCTTAATCTTAAACTATGTGGTGTTCCTTTGCTCCACTTACACAGCCTCTTGGTCTAGGTATACACTTCACAAGTCAATGTTCTAGATGGATTATATCTCAACATCAAGAACACAAACGTTCTCACCACTGGACTGATGGGCAACATCATGACAGCTGGAGAAAAGACTGAAACTGTCGACAACTGTCATCTTCCTTGGATCCACACTCAACCAACACCCTCAGTATTAGCCGTCAGATGTATTCTTTTGGGCACATTGCTCGGAGAGGCTAGTCCTTGGAAAGGGATATCATGCTTGGAAAGGTGGAGGCTGGTGAAACAGAAGACGACCTTCAACCGGTTGACAATGACGGCAGCAAGGAGCTAAGGTATGTCAGAAATGATGAGGATGGCATAAGATAGGACAGGGTTCCGATCTGTTGTTCATAGGGTCGCTATAAGTCATACTCATAAAAGCTAAACCCAATACATCCTCTGTATTCGATACACTGACAAAGAAGATTAATCAGAACTGGCTTTGACAAGCACTGTGGCATTTGGACAAGAACAAACTGGGAGGAGGGTAGAGAGAATAGTGCAACAATGAGTGAGTGGAGGCCCAAAATCTCTGTAAATGTTTATGAAAATTAATAAAATATAATTATAGAAAAGAAAAAAAAAACAAATGAATAAACAACATGGCGTGTGAAATAGAGAAAAAACAAAGGGCGTTCTCCACCAAAGAACCTTCTTGGGGATCAGTAAGTATAACCTGATTGTCCCTGACACTTGCTTTGGTGCCTAAATGCATCTCAAGGCGTGTCTCCTGTGCATAGAATCGGCTGTGATCAATTCTGTGTCCAGGAGGAGGCAGGACAAAAATTCTAAAAAAGTCTCAACATTTTGATCATAGATTCTAGAGTGGAATCTTACCAAAAGGGGGGACATGCAGAACAGAATTTTAAAATTCTCATGGAATCCAGATGAATCGCAGAGACTTGAGACTATCTTTAATATTTAAACAAAAAAAAATATCCCCTGTAGCCCTTTTTTAAATTCCCCTCCCTAATTATGAGGTTTATTAAAGAAGCCACAAGACTATAATTCAAAGAGGTAATGTAAGCACTCATTCAGCCCTATAGCCTTTCAAATCAAATGATCTCAAATCAGCCCGTTTCTGTTAAGTTAGACATACAGCTGACTCCTCAGCGGGTTTTAAGAGCCTTTAAGTGGCACAAGAGGAAACTGTTCCTATTTCTCTCTCAGAGCCGCTGGTGGATTCGAACCATCAGCGAGGTGTCACCTTTGGGTTAGGAGAGCAACTCCCTACAGATTACGCCACAAGAGCTCCCTCACCAAATAACAGTTTAGCTTGCTATTAAAGAATGTGTGTCTTGAGCATCGTGGACTTTGAAAAAAAAAATTATCTCTCAAAATTGACAACAACCTTGAAAGAAAGGTCAGACAGGAAACTTAGGGGCTGTGAGCTTATGTTAATGAGGGAGGAATAACTCAGAAAAAGAGCAAGAAAAGAAACACTGCATAGTTCAAAACCAGGAAAGGAATGTGTGACGGACGCATCCTGTCTCCACACCTTTTTAATCTATAGGCAGAACTGAGCATTCGGGAAGCAGGGCTTTATGAGGAAGAATGTGACATCAGGATTGGAGGTATATTCTTTAACAACCTGCATTATGCAGATGACAGAACCCTGCTTGCTGAGACTGAAGAGGATCTGAAGCGTTTGCTGCAGAAGGTCAAGGACTATGGTCTTTAATAGGGATTGAAGCTCAACATCAAGAAGACAATGATTTTCACCACTGGGCCAACTGACAGCACCACGACAGATGAAGAGGAGATTGAAGTTGTTAACAATTACAGCTTGCTCGGCTCCACAGTCAACACTCTTAACGCCAACAGTCAGGAAATCAAAAGACAAATTGCATTGGGAAAACCTGCCGTCACAGCTTTTCCAGAGTGCCGAAAAGCAATGTTGTCAGTCTAGAGACTACATGATCCACATGGCCCTAGTGGGGTCTTAAGATCCCCAGAGTGGGCCCTGTTCACAGTCCTCCATGCCTCTCTGGCGTGGACACAGGGTCCCTCGGCTGAGCGTTACGTGGCCTTGATCACGCCTTTGGCTTCCTTGACCTTGTTTCAACCCTACAATCTCCCTGAATCTGCCAAGCCCTATCCCTTCTCGGGCACCATGTCCTGACCATGTGCTCCCCATCAACACCCTCAACTGGGGCCTCATGTATTTATTTCCTCATCAGAAGTCACAAGAGGAGTCTGGCCTCCCACAATGCTGCGGGTGCCCCCGTCAGAGCACAGACCACACTGGGATGTAAGCAAAGTGTGGAGGGTGTTCAAGTGAAGGAACTGAGATGGCCTACCTCAGGAACCCAGCACAAAGTCTAGAAATAGATGGTGGGTGCACAAGGAGGCATATGTAAAGACTAAACCTCTGCAAGGTACTGAGCAGGGGGGTGTGATGACAGGAGGCAAGCGATACTGAGAGGGACAGGGGAGAGGGGCCGGTGTCACCCCACCTGCAGGGAGTAGTGGAGGCCTGAACAGGCCGGGTGCAGCGTCAGGTTCTGGAAGGGCTTGATGCAGGGCTGGCCCCAGCCCTTGTTCCCAGTCCATTCCACCATCAGCATGTGGTCGGTGAACGTCTTTCCAAACACCAGGGTCTCGGTGGGCTCGGGCTTCTTAAGAGGCTCCTGGGTCATTTCCAACCGCAGGTCTGCAGCCTGTGAAAAGACAGGACTGTCCTAAAAATTGGCTTTGCTCTCATATGGGGGAGAAAACTACAATTCCCATGAAGCCTTGAGGCACAGTCTGATAGGAAAGAGGCACTTGTAGCCCCAGTGCCTACTGGGAAATGTAGTTTGTTTTCTGTTTTCTCCCCC
>NW_006399986.1:4122050-4132209 GCF_000299155.1 Elephantulus edwardii | reverse complement strand
CCCCCCCCATCTTCACTTTCTGGGCCCTTGGACCCTTTGGAGGTCTAAATCCAGCCCCCAGCTTCCTCCTCCCTCGGATATTCTCTTCACTGAGATCTAAGCATCCCAGCTCCTTCCTCCCTCAGACCCTGGAATCCAGCTGTTCCTTTCACCTTGAAACTGGAAGAGACACATCTTCTGGAATTACATAGAAGCCAAGGGACTGGGAGTTTTCGGGCCCAAACCTGGTGATAGAGAGAGAAATAAGAAAGGACGTGGGGCTGAGAGTAGTGGGGAGAGCAGGGGCTCCAGCACCAACTTGGCCACCTCCTGCCCTCAAGTGGCCCCTCTGGCCTGCTGGGTCCCAGGCCCAGTGGCTGCTGGTCCAGTCCTCAGCCGGGGACAGTGCCAAGTCAGCACCCCTCCCTCCCACGCTGGGCAAAGTCCATCAGTGGCGCCTCCCACTCAGGGAACTTTGGCCCCCGGCTCTGTGACCAGATCAGAGGATGACAAGGAAACGAAGGAGAAGAGGTAAGTGAAGGCCTTCAGGGACCCAAATTCTGACAAAAGTTAGAGCAGTGAGGAACCTACAGGTGACGCTTCCCCAAGGTCTGGCAGTCCAGACTTCCGGCCCCCTCTACCCTCAGATCCAGGAGTCTGGGCCCTCAAACTCTTCTTCCGTCAGACTCAGGAGCCCTGATCCCTCAGACCGAGGAGGCCAGGTCCCCAACCTCCTCCTCGCTCAGATCCCAACCTCTTCCACCCCCGGACCTGGAAGTGTGGGCCCCCAACCTGCCTCCACCCTCAGCCCAGCTGTCTGGCCCCTCAGCCCCCTCTTCCTCAGACCCCAGAGTCTAGATTCTTCTTCCAGACTCAGAAGTCCAGCCCCCCAGGTCCCTCCTTCCCTCAGGCCTTGGAGGCCATGTCCTAATTCTTTCAGGGTATGAGGGTACTGGCTCAGCTCTGAGATTGCCTGAAGCCCCCCACTCCACATCTTGGACACCCCTGAAGCTGTGACTCCTATCCCCCTCACAGTCCTGCTGCTGAAAGAACTGGGGGGGTCACATACATAGGATGCCAGGGGCCATCTCAGCTGTCCTGGCCAGTGCTCAGGTGGGCCCTCCCTTTTCCCAGGCCCGTTTGGCCTCATGAGCCTGGTTTCCCCAGAGCTGGAGGCAGCTGGATGAAGCTGTGAGTTGGGGCTCCTGCCCTGAGAACTGGGAGAGCAGAGTTCATGCAGGAGAATGGATGTGAGTGGCAGCGGTCACCGGTGAGGAGGTGAGTGATGGGGAGGTGAGGCTGAGGACCTGCTGTCTGCCTTACTGAGTCTAAGGTAGGGTCCAGGAGAAAGGTGGGGTCCAGGAAAAGGGTGGCCCTAAGGGCTTCTGGGAGCGTCAGTGTGTGAACTCACAGCTCCACCTGTAGGGGGCAATGTGGGCTCGGGGCAGCTGGGTGGCCAGAGAAAGGACACACCTGGAGTGTGGACAGAGGACAGGTACAAGGGGGCAGGGACAGGCAGCATAAAGGCAAGAACACCACCCTCTGAAGGAACAGAAACAAAAAGAGAGAGACACAGGGAAGAACAGGGGGAAGATATACACAGAGATTTTTCATCAAAAATGAAGCCAAGGCGAGCTTTGGTGGCCTAGTGGCAAGAAACTTCACTGCAATCCCAGAGATGTGAGGTTCGAATCCACCAGATGCTCTGTTGGAGAAGGAGGGGCAATCTCCTCCTGTACCAGTCAGATCTGATTTGACTGTACACACATTAAAAAAAAAATGAAGCCAAGAGATACTGAAATAAATGTGGTTATAATGAGAGACAGACAGACAGGCAGACAGACACACTCAGGTGAGGAAGTGAAGGTAAAGGAAATAAGAGAAATGGGGGATGATGCCAACTGAGCCTTAGCCCGCCTTCACCAAAGCGTGTATTTTAAATAAAGCATATTTGCTATATTAAAAAATAAAAAAAGAAAAAGAAATTAGGGAAGCTCTGGTGGCCTAGTGGTAAGAAGCTGCACTGTAATCCCAGAGGTGCACGGTTCAAATCCACTAGGTGCTCTGCTGGAGAAGGAGGGAAAATCTCCTCCTGTACCAGTCAGATCCAGTTTGACGGTACACACACACACACACAATTTTTTAAAATTTAAAAAAAAAAGTAAGAGAAATGGAGAAAATAAAATTGACGTCCATATAGAGAATCCATGAGAATAAGATAAAAGGAGAAATGACAAAGCCCTAGACTTGAGGTGCCAGCAGAGAGTGGTAGGGAGCCCCAGAGAATTGAAAGATGGGGAGTTGCTGTCAGAGAGGTTGAGAGACAGATTGACCAGCAGAGAGGGACAAGCCATGTCGGGCACAGAGCCCGGGCGATTATACAACCCACTGGCCCCAGGGGGAGTCCCTTAATGTGCCTGGATGTTCTCCAAAAGGTCTTCAAAGAACAACTTGGTGATTTCTTTCTGAAAACTCAGCTGTTGACAACCCTCTGGAGCACAGGACACAACAGGGTCCCCAGCAGTCAGAATCAAGCCAACAGTGACTATATGGTTGGTGGCCTTGGAGACTGACAGGTGGGGAGAAGGTGCCTTCCTCTGCCTCGGGCATGAATCTAGGAAGTGGGGTCTCTGCTCAGGAAAGGTGTCCCACCATGTCCCACAAAACAAACAAACAAACCTCAAAACTAAACCTACTGCCGTTGAGTCAACCTTGGCTCACAGTGGCCCCATTTATGCTACAGAGGAACTTCTCTCTGGGTTTTCAAAGCTGGGACCTTTAGGAAGCCCGTTGCCAGGCCTTTCTTCCGAGGCATTTAGTACCAGCTGAGTGCTTCACTAGTTGTGTCATTCAGACAGCCTTTCCAATAGCTCAGGAAGGGAAGTGAGCCCAAACATTGTTTGTCACGCCTACAACTGGGCTATTGGGACAAAGCGTGTAGGAGAACTGGTGCTGAACTGTTGTAGCTGGGTCCTGTCAAATCCATTTTCAGTCATGGTGATGCCATGTGACAGGGAAGAAGGGTCCCATAGGTTTTGTAAAAGTGTAATTGTTAAAGGAGCAGATCACCAGACAGAGCAGCTCCATCTTCTCTCATTGAGCCGCTGGTGGGGATCGAACCATCAATCTTTGTATTAGCACTGAAGGGCTCAACTCCTGGGCCACCAGGGCGCTGTGGGGCTGAGTTTAAGAAATGGAAAAGGATGAAGGGAGAAGGGATGCATAAGGAGGATTGTGCAATATGATGTGTATCACTCCCCCACCAGCTGGCTACTGTCCCATGACAGGTCAGGACGTCCCCCTCCTCAACTCAGGGCTGTCCTCCCAGTTCAGGTCTGGAGGTCACCATTTTTTTTATTTTTGTGTGCGTGTACCGTCAAATCAGATCTGACTGGTACAGGAGGAGATTGTCCCTCCTTCCCCGGCAGAGCATCTGGTGGATTCGAACCGTGCGCCTCTGGGATTGTAGTTGCAGCTCCTTACCACTAGGCCACCAGAGCGCCCCTTGGAGGTCACTATTAAAGCTCAGCACTGTCCCATTAAAATCCAGGACTGTCCTCATCCTAAATCAGTCTCTCCACTTCACAGCCCCAAACTCTTCAAATCCCAGGACTATCCTGTCACACTCAGAACTTGTCCTGACAACCCAGGAATCTCCACAACACAACCCCAAAACATAACCCAGCAAAGCCCACATCCGTCTATTTCCTCCCACAGCCTAGGACAGTCACAATTAAGGCCCAGATTGTGTCTTTCATGGTCTAGGACTCTGTCTTAATCAGCCATCAAGAGTCCAAGAAAGTAAAAATTAGACCAGCCAGAGAAAGTGAAAAAGAAAAACCTGCCCTGGTATTCATCAGACAAAGAGCCCTAGTGACTGCTGAGAGATTGTAGGTTCAAACCCACTCAGCGGATCTGTAAAATTGGTGATCTGCTTTGGTAAAAATAATCATCGTTGCTATGTGCTATGGACTGGGAACTGACACATAGCTGACCCTCCAGGCTGTAAATCACATGGGAGGAGATGGTCTGTCTCTCCATGAGCAGCATGGGGGATTCAAACCACGTGACTTTGGCTCGGCAATGCAACTCCTTACCATCAGGTCACCTGAGCTCTGGTAAAGAGTGCAGCCTAGGAAACCCGGTGGGCAGTTTGCTTTGTCCAGTGAGGTTTTTAGGAGCTGGAACCAGCAGCACTCAACCGCAACAACATTCGCAGACTGCGCAGAACCGACTAGCCACCGGCAAGGGCGAGGCGAGTTCATGTCTCCCAAGGTTACACCGCAGCTGTCAAATGTCACCTCCTTTCTGAGAAACCTTATTCTCTAAACTCACAGACTCTGCTGGCTGCCTGACATCATCTCGATAAGGATGGGACGTCTCGATCCTGCTTGGATGGAGGACGTTTGTCACTTTGACCCAGAGAAGGCGTCTCGATTTCCGACCCAGGAGCAGAGCTTCAGATAAGGGGGTTTGGGACGCCACATTCCACATCTGTTAACCGTTAGTGCCAAATACAATGGGGCCCTGGGTCTATTTCTCAGGCCAGATCTGAGGAGGTGCTTCGTACCTTCTTCATATTCTCAATCCCAGAAATACTGGGACCCTTTGTTGTAGCTCCCCGAGAGGCTGGGGGAGGGGGTGGGGGTTCTACCTTAGCCCCTTCCCATCGGGCTCTTGCATCCCAGTCCTGCCCGGTCCTGCGCCCTCGCCTCTGTATTTTTCCCGTCTTCCCTTTTCGAGTCCATTCGAATCTACTCACTCTCCCATTAAAAAGACTCATCCTTCTTTCTGCGGGACACCCCCCCCCCGCCTCTATTTCCACTGCACCCCGAAACGGAACCCGAGATCCAGAGGAACGGCGCCAAGTCGGAAGAGCTGAGACCAAGTGGTCCTTCCCGGAAGTCCGCCTCTCTCCAGGATCCCCCCGGTTCCCCACCCCCCCACACCCCCAGCGAAGGGTCCCGAACTCACCTGCCTCAGTGCTGCTGCTGCCATGGTCGGTGCGGCGGGTAACTGTGCCCGCCGGGGGCGCGTCCCCAGCGAAACACGTTCCGGCCCCGCCCCGCGCACGCCCCTTCCCGCGGGACGGCCGCCCGCTGGCCACCCAGAGCCCGCCGGGATCTTTTTAATCACACGCCGCCCGCGGGGAGACCGCGTCCGCAACAGGGCGCATGCGCCGGGGCTGGTGAACGGTGGGCCACAGATGGTGCACGGGCCCCTCCCCGGGCTCTGTGCCAGCCGCGCCCGTGCTGGACTCGGGTGATGACCATCGCAAAGGCATCTTTAAAACGTCTGCGTATGACGATCGCTTCTTGGAAGGGACAAAGCCACCTGGACCTGGAGGGGCGGTGCATGTGTACACAGAAAAGAACAAAAAAGGAAAAGGCTTTGCTAGAGAATGAGTAAGATGAAGGCATTTCACTGGGCCGCCTGGATACATCGCTTTTTGAGTTTCTCTTTGCAACGAGGAGAGAGCTACGTGCATCGTGTTTTCAGTGAGATAAAAAACACACAAGCTGCCTTCCCGTCTCATATCAGTGAGGCCTGAATTTCAAACCCCTTGCTTTTCCCGATATTGCCAAAACAATCCTTAGGGGAGAGCTCCCTAGTTACCCCTTTTGTGACTCCCAGTTTCAGGAACTCAACGGAAGGTCCTGTAGGATCTATAGCAATTCAGATCTGCGCCAGCGTCACTAAATCTTTGCCCTCGGTCAACTGTTCTCGCAAAACTTTCTGCAAGCAGAGTGCCCCCCCCAAGTCTCCTAAAACTAAGCTAACATTTAGCCCCTTCTATATCCGCACAACGCCATCAAGAGGAATTGAGAAGGGACTCTGGTGGCATAGTCCTCAGCATATTGCTGCTGCTAACCAAAATGGCATGCAATTTTGGCGGTTCGAATCCACCTGCTGCTCCAGGAGAAAAAAAAAATGGGAGGCAGTCTCCTCCGATTCAGATTTACGGTTTCAGAAACGCGATGGGGGTCGCTAGGAGTCAGAATCGACTCCATAGCAGGTTTACTTTTGGGGTTTATTTTTTTAAATTTTATTTTAATGAACATTTACAGAGATTTTGGATTTCCGTTCATTCATTGTTGCACTTTTCTCCCCGCCGCCCCCCCCCCAGTTCGCTCTTCTCTTTGAAAATTAAAAGAAAGATTCCTTCATTGGTATACAAGTCCCCTGCACCCCCAAACCGACTTTTGGGGGTTTTCTTAATACCACTGTGCCTCTTGAAATACAATCCTAGGCACTGGATCCCCCAGATTCGGCCACCCATCGTGTCTGCACATCCTGTCCCCGGGTCAGTACCCCACCCTTCCCCGTCACTGGCCAAGGCAGCCAAATATTGAACCCTGCTCTGCAGGGTGTGCCTTGTTTTCCTTTCCCCTCCACGCCCTGCGCTGCGCTCCATCTGGCCCAGGGCTGTGGGGCGGCGCCGCCCCCGCCTCCGCCACAGCCAATCGGCGTCTGCCGCACACCCCCGCCGCGGCCAATCGGCGCGGCCCGCCGGCTCCACCCCCGCACCTGGGGGACGTCACTCACCCACTCGCGCGAAGCCACGGCGCGCCCTGCAGACACGCATCAGCTCCTGCTGGGCCGGGAGGCTTCAGTCCCAACTAGACCTCCGGGAATCCGAGCTCCCTCCAACCTCCTGCCTCAGACCTAGAAGCCAGGCCCCCCAGAATCTTCTCTCAGACCCGTGTCTGGAACCCCAATTCCTCCTCTCTTAGACCCAAATCTGTGCGCTCTCACACCCAATAGTCTCGACCCCAGCTCGCTCCTCCTCCCTCAGACCAGAGTGCAAGGCCCCAAACTCTTCCTCCTTTAGTCTCAGAGTCTGGGACCCTGCAGCCCCCTCCTCTCTCAAAACCAGGAATCCAGACTCTCCCCTCCAGCCCCCCGCCCATCATATTCAGGTCCCCCATTCTCTCTTTTCCCCTTCAAGCCGCACTCTTTCTCCCCAAGCGGAGAAAGAAATGAGCACTCTTTTCCCATTAGAGGCAAGAACAGCTTTACTTCCTCTATTATCTCCCAATTAGCGCTTAATTGTCGCTCCCCTGCGGGCCTTTTCATTAGGGTGCGGGTGCCGGCCGGCTCGTCCCTGAAGGCTGCCGCGGGGCCTGTCGGGAGTTGTAGTCCTTCGGGGTCCACAGAGAGGCCAGCAAAATGAATGGAAAGAGGTCCTCCTTCTGGGCCTCCGCAGGATTCGATCTTGACTTAGGGGTGGTCTGGGGCTGCACTTGAAAATATGGACGAGTTTGGGGGACTGAGGGGTCTGTGGGTGGGGTTGGGAGATGTCCACGCTGAAAATAGGGAGCTCAGAAAGTGTTGGTGGGCACATTCACTGGGGTCCTGGGACCGGCCTTTTTTCCATATCCCAACTCAGCACCTCCAGTTAAAAACAGCTCGATGCCGGTGCAGTAGTTGGCCTGGGACGCCAGGAACACGGCGGCAGCCCCCACCTCGGACGGCAGGCCCATGCGGCCGAGTGGCTGGGGAGACATGGGGCAGACAAAGTGATCAGGAAGGGGACCCATCTGGTCACCTCAGGCACCCCAGCAGCACGTGGCGCCCACTCCTACCTGGGAAAGGGTGCCCTCTTGGATGGTGGCTTGAGGGTCTGGAGTTGAGGCTGCCAGCTCTGCCCAGAGCGGGGTCCAGATGTTTCCTGGGGAGATACTGGGGGCAGAGAGAGAGAGAGAGACATCAAGGGAGATTTTCCCTAAACTTCTGAGCCATCCTTACAATGTCTGCTAGTTACTGCAGTCACTGATGTCAGTCCATCTCATTGAGTCTTCCTCTCATTCATAGACCTTTCCTAGCATGATGTCTTTCACCAGGGTCAGAGTATGTGAGGCAAATTGTGGCATCAGGATTGGTGGAAGATCTATTAACAATCTCCGTTATGCAGATGACACAACCCTGCTTGCTGAAACTGAGGAGGACCTCATGCACTTGCTGCGAAGGTCAAGGACTGCAGCCTTCAGTATGGACTGAGGCTCAATGTCAAGAAGACAAAGATTCTCACCACTGGACCTATTGGCAGCGTCAGGATGGATGGCGAAGAGATTGAGATTGTTCACAGCTTCAGTTTGCTCGGCTCCACAGTCAACACTCTTGGCACCAGCAGTCAGGAAATCAAAAAGCATATCGCGATGGGAAAGTCTGCTGTTAGGGACCTCTCTAAAGTACTCAGGAGCAACGGTGTCTCCCTGGAGACTAAGGTGTGCCTGATACAGGCCATGGTATTTGCAATCGCTTGTTATGCATCAGAGAGTTGGACAATGACTAGGGAGGACAGAAGGAGAGTGGATGCTTTTGAGCTGTGGTGCTGGAGAAGAGTACTGCCAGGAAAACAAACAGATTCATCTTGGAGAGGATTAAACCAAGCTACTCCTTGGAGGCAAGGATTCTGGGGCTTCGTCTGACATACTTTGGGCATGTTGCCAGGAGGGACGGGTCCTTGGAGAGGGACATCATGCTTGGGAGGGTGGAGGGACAGCGCAGGAGGGGAAGGCCCTCTATGAGGTGGATTGATTCAGTGACTGGGGTAATCGGGATGGGTGTGTCAGAGGGAGTGCGGTTGGCGCAGGATAGAGCAGGCTTTAGGGCTGTTGTGCATAGGGTCGCTATGAGTCGCAAATGACTCGGCGGCACATAACAACAACAAACAACATCTTTGCCAAGCTTCACTTCTTCCAAGAGATTTTTGTTTTTTTTTTTTTTTCCTTAGGAAGTCCATGGTTCAGTCAATTATCCTTGCCAACACGTGAATAAATCTTCTCTTGACATCAGCTACTTCTAACCACAAATTTGAAATAAGCGGACCAGGGTGTGTCAAACTGCATTTTTTCTGCAGGAGTGGCTTGCCTTGTCTCTAAGTTAAAGGTACAATGGGAATTTTCACAAGTGTCAGGTGGCACTGTATGACAGAGGTTATTTTAAAAGGCACAGACTTACTTATGACAAGGCAGCTCTTGGCCTCAACTTTGGGGAGAAGTCAGATTATGTCTCAGAAACTCACACTAAGAGCCTCAGCTTTTAGGAAACGCTTCCAAAATTGCCAAACCCTTGACTCTTGGCCTTTGAATCATTTCAACACTCAGTTCATCACACGTTCAAGAGCTGAACAGGAATCTGTTTTCAAGAAAACTGACATTCTCACCCTGGACCTATAGGCAGCATCTTGATAGATGGAGAAAAGTTGCCAGTGATTTGATTTTACTTGGAACCATCATCAGCCCCCGTGGAAGCTATTGTTAAGCACCTCCCAATGGACAAGGACATAATGACTCTACGAACAGTGGACCTGAACCCTGCCTGCCCTAACCCATGCCATCCTCACCATCTCGTTGCCAGGAAATCAAATGGCATACAGCACTGGCCAAGTCAGCTGTAAAAGACTTCTTTCATGCACACTCATGTTTATTGCAACTTTGTTCACAATAGCAAAGAGCTGGAAATAACCCAAATGCCCATCCACAAATGAATGGATAGAGAAGCTCTGGTACAGTCAGTCACACAATGGAATTATACACTGCATTGAAAAACAAGGAACTCATGAAATATTATGCAAAATGAATGACCCTGGAGGACATTATGCTGAATGAAATATCTCAGTCACAAAAGGACAAATAGTGCAAATAGGGCCACTGTTGTAAAACGGGACTGACATCGGGGTTGAGTGAAGACAGAGAAGGAGGGGAGGAATGATGTCTGTAGTATTGACATAGATGAGGTAGAGAACTGTTTAAAAGAGAGATATGAATGGGTATTCTTGTCATGACAAGAGTCCAGAGTGAATGCTGCAGAGTGGGGTGGACTAGGGGGGAGGGATTGCATAACAATGAAAGAGTTTTTCTAAAAAAAAATAAAATAAAATGAAAAAAGAAAGAAAGAGTTTTTCTTTTCAAGAAGAAGATTGAATTGGGGTGGGGAGGGGATGGGCAGGGAGAAAAGCACAGCAATGAATGACTGGAAACCCTAAGTTTCTGTAAACTTTCATTAAAATTAATTTAAAAAATACTAAAAAAAAGGGGGGGGAAAGACCTCTTTCAAGTGCTAACGAGCAGAGATGCCAACTTGAGGACTAAGGTGTGCCTGATGGTACTGTGTTCATGGATTGAACAGTGTCTACCCAAAACTGGAGTACATAATGCTGCAATTCCGAAGGCAC